>NC_135786.1:152722500-152725000 GCF_051106095.1 Pogona vitticeps | reverse complement strand
TCATGGAAGATAGATCCAGGAGCCAACGATTTCCCAGATACTCTTCCCCCAGAGATCTGGCAAATTGGCATGATGATGCGAAAGGACAATAGGCCTGACCTGGCACCGAGGACTCAAACAGGATACTTGACAGTGAGTATAGAGTTTCTGGAGTTTAAGAACTTAGTTGATTTAGAACCAGAGTGGCCTGCTCCAGTGGAGCATCTTTAGCAGTTCATTGTGTATCTAAACAGGAAGGTTTGACACCAGGATCTATACAGGGTAGGCTATTGGCGCTGGCTTTCTATGCTAAAATTAATGGGTATCAGAATTATTCTTCAGACATCCACTTTAGGAAAATGATTGAAGGCCTGAGTTTTTTCGGAACGATGGTGTACATCCATCCAAACAAGGTTTGGACATCTTCCTTGAAGACATCAAGGGGGGCCTGCTGTTGGAGCTTGGCGAGCTTAATGGCATGCATGGGACTTAGCTTGGCTAGTCCCTGTGCTGTGGTGGGTAGTGCTTTGTTAATGGTTTTGTTAGTGAGTCCCATTGCAAACTAAGCTATAGCCCATCTGACCTCCCAGTGCTGCGGGATTACAGTGCTTGGGGGGAAAGATGTGCTGGGGCCACACCCAGACCAACAGTCAACAAGGAGAAGCTGGTTTGAAGCCCGGGGGTGGTCAAATTGGGGCTGGCCGTGTTTTCACAGTCTTTAAGACTGCAAAAACTTGGGGCCAGGGACTTGCCCATTTGTTGCTTAAGGGGTCCTTTGAGACCTCTGTGTTTAAACCTGATTCTGCACTATGGCAGGACCCCTCCTTTGCCAAAGGATGGCAACATGGATTATGTTTAATGAAGTGTGGCCCATGATTAACCCATAATTCTTGTCTTACATCTTCATTCTGGGGTTGGGAAGGCAAAGTGGTTTGAGAACTTAGGTCTAAATTATGCCTCGCAGCCTGTCACAAAAGAATTGTGAAGGATTATGATTTTGCTCTTCAGAAACGTATGGGAGGCTATAGTTCCTTACTCCTGAGCGAGACTGCTCCTAGGAGAAGCAGAGGTGTGGATGAAGGTTAGCATTGTGTTTATATTCCTAGCAGCTGGCTCACTGCTCTCTTTTTATGGAGGGATATGGGTTTCCTAGTTTAAGAACTGTAGTTGTGGGTTTGCAGTCAACTAAGTATATAGATTTATGAATAATATAAAGTCTTTTTTTTCTTTTTGGCGACATGGCTAGATGAGCACCATTTAGGAAATAGGATACAGTATGGCTCCCGTATCGTCGGGATCAGTATCCACAGTCTGAAAATATTAAAAGAAAAAAAAAAAGCCAGAAAAAAGCTATTTTCACATGTATTACCAGAAGGCTGGCCAAGATTATTGAGGTCATTTGTTTGCCTTCCTGATGAGCACTATCCTGTAAGTACACTGTAACATACTAATGGATTGAGCAGACTTCTTCTTTAGACCCATTAGGGCCGCTTTTGAATTAAAATAGTCTCAGGGAGCTGGGTAGGGGGATGCTTCAATGTCTATCATTTTTAGCTTTGATAATGAAAAAATGTAAAAAAAAACCCCCGCACATATAATAACACACAATTAATGTAAGAAACCTTCAAAGCCTGGTAAATATCTTCCCTTTACCCATCACTTTTGTATCTGAATCTTGAACAGGTCAAGAGGAGGTCTAGTAGAATGCCTTTTCATTTATTTAGAAAAAGCTTGGGATCAAAGGACTGAATGGTGAAGGTGTACTTCAGTCCCTTTATCAAAAGAGTTCAAGGCTCACGAGGTCCCTGCTGACATGAGAATGAGGCAGTCAGGTGGAAAGAGATGCATTCAGCAGGAAGGTGAAGAAAAACTGAACTCCCGTGCAGACTTTGGAATTGGTAAATATGGAACTTGTCCTTTTATTTCCCCAAAGTTGTTGCTTCCCCCGCCTCATTAGATACACATGCAATGCTGCTGAATGTCCAGGAAATGAATCAGAGTGGGTATATACAGTATGCCTTTTCCCACTTCTTTTCTTCTTTCTACCTGTTTGAGCATGAGTTTCCACATCCAGATGGAGTTTCTGGAAAGCCTAGAGCTAACCGCATGTTATTTAATCTCTGTGCAAATGCTCCAAATGGCATCAGTCAAAAAATGGGGGAAATTATGTCTATTGAGGCATGCAACGCATGGTGGCAGCTGCTGGAAAAGAAGGAATCAGATGCATTTTGACAAAGAACTTTTTGCTTAAGCTTAGAGGATCGTGTATGAAGGAGACAAAAAAGAGTGCTGAAAACTAGTGCTTTCCTCCATGTTTATGCATCAGGCCTCCTTGGGTGCTTTTATGGAGAAAAGCAGGAAATAAAATAAATAAATAAATAAATAAATAAATAAATAAATAAATAAATAAATAAATAAATAAATAAATAAATAAATAAATAAATAAATAAATAAATAAATAAATAAATAAATAAATAAATAAATAAATAAATAAATAAATAAATGGAGGGAGGGAGGGAGG
>NC_135786.1:152477500-152720000 GCF_051106095.1 Pogona vitticeps | reverse complement strand
GGGGTGTGGGTGTAAGGGACTAACAGTAGCTTGCTGATGCCAGCAGCTCCCACAAAAAAGCAGGATGAGTTCATGCCATTGGCATGCATGTGATGCCAATCTATCACCCTGTGATCTGTCAGTGTCTTCCCCTTATGGGGCTCTAAAACTGGTTGTAAAAAATTTAAAGAAGATTTTGAAAGAGTAGTCTTGGGAGATTGGGCGAGAACTCTCATTTATTTCTTTACAACTTTGTTTTATGGTATGAGCTGTGATTGATAGACCTGTGATGTGGCATGGTAGAAGGATTTGGATCAGCTTCCAGTCAATGACAACGGCATTGTTGATGAAATTTTCAGCTCCCTGTTATGGGGCAGTAGATTTTGGCAGAAAGAAATGCTGAGCGATTATTTTCAATAATGGCATTGCATTTTCCCCATTCTTCAAACACTGTCATTTTAAAAACCTGCCATCATGTTTCTGGGTTGTAGGGTTTTTTTTTAGCTCCAGATCTTCTAAAAACATGTTCTAAATTTTTGTACAGTCCTACCAAAAGTGAGAAAATCTGCAGTGCCACTCTGGGCATCCACAATTCTAATTGTCTGGACTAGTATTTTTCCTAACAAAAACTGAGTGACTTTACATCATTGAAAGCCACAGGATTGATCACATTCTGTCATCATAACCAGGAATGGAGCATGTAGCTAGGGTAATAGCTTCTAGCAAAAACCATTGTGATGTAAAACACTCTTTTTGTTAAGGTATTGTTGTTAAGTATGGTCAACTCAGAACCAAATTTTGCTAATTCTAATAGAGCATTCAAAATAAATGAGGTACTTAAGGAATAGTTTTACCAATGTCACACACACATCCCCAATGATTTTTTAATGGCCAAGCAGGAATTCAAACTCCCATCTGCTGACCCCTAGGCCATCACTCTATCTACTATATCACACTGGTTTCAAATCTCTGCTCTGTCACATAAACTATTTGGGGTATGGCAATGAGAACCCACTCTTTGAACATCTTATATATGGCAAAAACTCTATAATGAGTCAGATATGATTTGGCACCACATAAAAATAGTTTTTTGTGATTCATCCTCCAACAACTGCTCCAAAGATTGTCCTGAAACTTGGCATTGTTCCACACCAATTCAGAAAGAGTCTATTTGTTTACAGATGTAGATTTAAAATGATGAAGAATTTTGGTTTTGTCTTAATATTTCATGTAATCCAGATCACCATCTCTTATAAGTAAAGCTTCTTAGTTAGGCATCCTTCAGTCTCGAAAGACTATGGTAACGTGCTCTGTATGGAGGACTTGAAACAGCATCTAGTGTGGCTGAGGAGGCCAATTCGAGAGTGACAATCTCTTCCACACTGAAGACAAATCCAATCTGTCCCCTGTCCAGCTCCCTGGTTTTGCTGCTTTTGTGACTTCCTCTTTGCCCCGGCCTGCTGGACAAGGGTCTTTTCAAATTGGGAGAGGCCGTGGGATGGTATGGCAAAAATTTCAAGCACAAACGTATGAGAAAATCCCATTGTGGGTGGCACCCATAGAAGCATTTACATTAAAAGCCCTGAACCAGAAAGGAATGCTGACTACATATGAAAACCCGTTAACTAAGGAGCAGAAGATAAAGGACAAACAAGAGCTTGAAAAAAAATGGGTATAGTTGTTGATTGGTGGTCAATGGTAAAATTAGAATCAAGATACAAAAAAGATAGGATGGTGGGTTTCTTTGAGGGTAAAGTACAAGTGGATAGATTGTGGATATATATGGATGAAAGAATAATCAAAAAATGTATACATACTTAGTAGAATATGATTTAGAGCACTGGTTCTTAACCTTGGGTTACTCAGGAGTTTTGGACTGCAACTCCCAGAAGCCTTCACCACCAATTGTGCTGGCTGGGGTTTCTGGGAGTTGCAGTTCAAAAACATCCAAGTAACAAAGGTTAAGAACCACTGATTTAGAGGATGAGAGGGTGAAAGAGACAATGGTAAAATGGGCAAAAAATTTGGATACAATGTGGATCTTGATGATTGGACTAAGATGTGGAAAGAAAGCTATAAGATGCTTAAACCAGCAAATCTTAGAGAAAATATCCTTAAAATGTTCTACAGATGGCATTACACACCTGTAAGATTAGCAAAAATATCAGAGGGTAACAGTAATATATGCTGGAAGTGTAAAAAGAATGCAGGAACTTATTATCATATGTGGTGGACATGTGAAAAATCAAAAAATATTGGACACAGATATGGGATGTAGCAAAAGAAATTACCCAGCAGAAATTAGATATAAAACCTGAAATGGCATTATTGAATGTCATATTAGGCATTAATGATAATAAATTGAAGCATTGTCTTATATATATACTCTACAGCAGCTAGACTACTCTGGGCCCAATAATGGAAAACCGAAGAGGTTCCAACGATAGAAGAGCTGTTAAAGAAGTTATGGGATATAGCAGAACTGGACACCCTATCAGAAGCACTACGGGAACAACCAAGAGACTACGTAAAACAAAGCTGGGAACTAATATATTCTTGGGCCCAGAAGAAGACAGGAGTGTAGGGCAAAGTTTATGATGTGTGTATATCTACTTAGCACATACTGGAAAAGAAATTGGGGGAGCAGACGGGTTAACGAAGCTGGAGTCTCGGACTCCAAAGGGGGTGGGGTTAGTTTTAGGGGTTAGTTTTTTTCCCTTTTTTCCCTTTCTTTTTTCATTGTTTCTATTTGTCTTGTTTTTTTTTTTCTGTGTGAATAAAAAAAAAGGGAGAGGCCGTGATGCAACACCTGCCTCCAGGCTGAACGCTCAGATGTCAGGGTTTCCCATCTGTTCAGGTCTATTTCTAAGGCCTTAAGATCTCGCTTGCAGATATCCTTGTATCGCAGCTGTGGTCTCCCTCTGGGGTGATTTCCCTGCACTAATTCCCCATACAGGAGATCCTTTGGGATCCGACCATCAGCCATTCTCACGTCGTGCACAAGCCAACATAGACGTCGCTGTTTCAGTAATGTATACATGCTAAAAATTCCAGCTCGTTCTAGGACTACTCTATTTGGAAATGTGTCCTGCTAGGTGATACCCAAGATCCGTTGGAGGCAACGCATATGGAAGGTGTTCAGCTTCCTCTCCTGCTATGCACAAAGGGTCCAGGACTCACTGCAGTACAGGAGTGTACTCAGGACACAGGCTCTATAGACCTGGATCTTGGTATGTGTTTTCAGCTTCTTATTGAGCTATAATCTCTTTGTGAGTCTAGAGAACATGGTAGCTGCTTTGCCAATGCATTTATCCAGCTCGACATCTAGAGAGAGGGTGTCAGAGATGGTTGAGCCAAGGTACACAAAGTCATGAACAACCTCCAATTCTTGTGTGGAGATGGTAATAGAGGGAGGTGAGTCCATGCCCTGGCACATGACTTGTGTTTTCTTCAGGCTGATTGTTAGTCCAAAGTCTTGGCAGGCCTTGCTGAAACGATTCATGAGTTGTTGGAGGTCTTCAGCAGAGTGGGCAACAATGGCTGCATCATCTACAAAGAGGAAGTCACGCATGCATTTCAGTTGCACTTTGGTTTTTCCTCTCAGTCTAGAGAGATTAAACAGCTTTCCGTCTGATCTAGTCTGGAGATACACACCTTCTGTTGCAGTTCCAAAGGCATGCTTCAGCATGAAAGCAAAAAAGATCCCAAAAAGGTTTGGTGCAAGGACACAGCCCTGTTTCACTCCGCTTCGGATGTCAAAGGGATCTGATGTTGAGCCATCAAAAACTATAGTGCCTTTCATTACCTCATGGAAGGATCTGATGATGTTAAGGAGACGAGGTGGACATCCAATCTTGGGAATTATTTTTAAAAGGCCATCCCTGCTAACCATTGTTGTAAGCTGCCCAGAGACCTTTGGGTAGAGTGGGCGGCATATAAATTAAATAAATAAATAAATAAATAAACCAAGTCAAATGCTTTTGTAAGGTCTATGAAAGCCACTAAGAGTGGCTGTTGTTGTTCCCTGCATTTCTCCTGCAACTGTCTGAGGGAGAATACCATGTCAGTGGTGGATCTATTAGCTCGAAATCCACACTGTGATTCTGGATAGACTCTGTCTGCAAGCACCTGGATCCTCTTCAGCACAACGCGGGCAAGCAGCTTCCCTACAACGCTAAGAAGAGAGATACCATGGTAGTTATTGCAGTCGCCCCTGTCTCCTTTGTTCTTGTATAATGTGACAATGTTTGCATCCTTCATGTCCTGTGGTACTCCACCTTCCCTCCAGCAGAGACAAAAGACTTCATACAGTTCGGTGGTGATGATCTCCTTACAGCATTTCAGCACTTCAACAGGGATGTTGTCCCTTCCAGGTGCCTTGCCCGAGGCAAGGAAATCCAAGGCCACTTTTATTTCTGCTGAGGTTGGTTCGCTGTCCAGCTCTTCCAAGACAGGCAGGCACCCAATGTTATTTAATGCTTCTTTGGTTAATACATTCTCTCTGGAATATAGTTCAGAGTAGTGCTGCACCCAGCAGTCCATCTGCTGTGCTCGATCCTGGATGATCACCAGTAGCATACTTCAAGGGAGCAGATTTCTTCTGTATTGGACCTAAGGCCTGCTTGATACCATCATACATTCCTTTGATGTTACCTGTGTCCACTGCTGTCTGTATCTGAGAGCAGAGGTGAAGCCAATAATCATTGGAGCATCTCCTGGCAGCCTGTTGGTCTTGGCTATGAGCAGCTCGAAGAACTTGCAAGTTGTACTCACTAAGACAGGCTTTGTATGATGCGAGAGCTCTTCTCTTATCCTCGATGGCTGGCATTAACTCCTCCGAATGGGCTTCGAACCAGTCAGCCATCTTTTTGGTCTTCTTGCCAAATGTGGACAAGGTGGTTTTATACAGAGCATTCTTGAAATGTTTCCATCATTCAGGTGCATTTGCATCAGCTGGGCCTGGAAGGGTTTCCTGAAGCGCTTGGGCAAATTCCTTCACTCTTCTTTGATTGCGAGTCTTGCTGATGTCAATACGTGGACTTCCTTCCCTTTTCATGTGATACAATCTCTTTGTTCGCAGTTTTACTCTACTACACACCAGGGAGTGATCAGTATCGCAATCAGCACTCTGGTAACTATGTGTGATCGTAATACTAGGAAGGCTAGAATGTCTAGTGAGGATCAAATCAAGCTGATGCCAATGCTTGGATCTTGGATGTCTCCAAGAAACTCTGTGTTGAAGCTTCGTGTTAAAGAATGTGTTGCTGACACAAAGACCATAATAACAGCAAAACTCCAGCAAGCGTTGGCCATTTTCGTTCATCTTTCCAATGCCAAAACGGCCTAGACAGGTGGGCCAAGAATTGTGATCAGCACCAACTCTAGCATTAAAATCTCCAAGTATGAACAGTGCCTCTCTAAATAACTCATGGAGCACGTATCTTCTAAAAACTGTGTCAACCTTGGAGTTAAGGAGCAGAAAAATAAGTAACTACCACTACCTCAGGAGTGACACTGTCACCTCAAGTGATATTCTAAAATTTTCACCTCACATATGATGCAAATTAAGGGAAGTGTCAGAGAATAAGTCAAGTTGTATCCTCCCACCCAGCCCAGCACCAATTTTAATATCTGTGGGACAGGTTCTTTCCTGGTGCAGCAAAGAAAGATTAGCAAAAGTCTTTGAGGCATCTGGAGGTTAAAAAATGGAAATAACATTTCAAAAGATGAAGAGCCATCAGGGGACAGCCCATCATCCTTCCTTGTACCTAGCCTGTTTCTGTCTTCATTGCCATCTATGTATTACAAAAGCTGCAAAGCAAGGAATTGTGAGTGGTTAGAAACAGAAGGCGAGTACAGAATTACAGGATGAATGAAGGCTTTTGTTTGTTTGTTTTTCTCTCTCGTTCCATTCTTTCTGGCATATTCTGGGACAAAGTCCATGTTCTGCTTTGAGGACAAGAGACCTTTGAGGACATGCCAACACATTCGTTCCCATCACCTCAAACAGGAAAATCCCAACCATCCGTGAAATCAAAGCTCAGGCACGTCTCCTCCTACGAGACCACATTTGTAATTACACTGCTTGGGAGCAAAGTTTTATCTGGTTTCTCCTCCTCCCAAGCTTTTTCTTGTGATCCTTCATCCAGTCTCATTATTAGAGAGAGAGGGGAAAAAATCACTCACAGCAGGGAGCATGAATGTATAGCTTTGCCCTTCAAAAAACCACAATATTTATCTGAGAAAATTCACAATGATGACAACAGCCAAAATCCTGTTGCTTAGCCTATGTTACACTAGAGCAGATCCACTGAATCAGTGGGAATGTGGTGAGTCATCTCCAATATAAATTGCAATGACTCTAATCAGCCTATTCCAGTTATGACTTATTCTGCTAAGCAACAGGATTTCAGCCCCTATTTTAGCACAGGTTGTAGAAGACGTTAGCCACCAAAGAAAACATGGCCTAGCATCATGGCCAACCCACATTAGGTGGGGTTGAAGAGCCAGCCACAGGAGCTCATTATGGATAATACAGTGCGTGTATCAATAATTTACTGTACCATATTTTAGACCATTGATTGCCATAGCTATTAGACATGTTGTGAATGGCAGGACTATCTCTCCATGGAAACTGGTTTAGGTGCATTTTAATAAATACATAAACGTATAGATTTCTTGGTCTCCAGTTTCAAAATGTCTCGAGCTGCCTTTGCTCACTAACCAGGTACTGGAGCCAGAGAAATCAAAATATTTTAGTTTTAGTTCCATAGTATTTCTCTCAATCTCACCTGATTTTGATTTTTGAAATGTATTTATTTATCTTCCTTGTTTCTGAGATGTTGCTTTTCTTTCCACTTTGAAATTTGTACCCATTTTCAAAGCCAGGAGCACTAGATTTGAAGAGTAATTAGTTTAAATTATATGGCAGAAATTGGGAAAATAGTTCATTAATGACTAAAATGCAAAATATTCAGCTTGCTAAATTACCATTGTTAAAATGCTGATTAAAACACTAGTTTATGCACTAGCCCAAACCTTCTTGTTTAGTTTGTCCTGTGTGACGGAACAAACATCAACTTAAATTGTAGATTAGCTCTGATTATAGGAACAGGTGGTTGAATGTAAGTTTCTTGGGACTATCATAACAAATGATCTGACTTGGAGTGCAAACACCGCTGCGTTAATCAGGAAGGCACAACAACGGTTGTATTTTCTAAGGATTCTTAGAAAGCAACAATTGACTGAGAGTTTGTTAATCACCTTCTATCGGAGTTCGATTGAGAGCATATTATCCTACTGTCTCTGTGTATGGTTCACGAGCTGCACAGTGGCAGAGAAAAAGGCAATTCAAGGGGTGATCAAGACGGCCCAAAACATCATTGGCTGTTCACTCCCCTCTTTGGAAGAATTGTATAAGAACAGATGTAAGAGGAAGATATCTAACATACTGAAAGACTCCTCTCATCCGGGATATCAGCTCTTTAAACTATTACCATCAGGAAGGAGATTCAGGGTATTGAAAGCAAGGACAAGCAGATTCAAGAACAGTTTTTACCTAAGTGCAGTATTGAGTTTAAATGCGGGGCCATAGGTTTTTGGTGGAATTTTAATTGCTGAGAGAAAACGGGGTATCTATATTTGGATGGTGAAAGTTGTGTATATTTTAACTTTTTTTTGTAGTGTTGTCCAGTTTTACCTTGGGGAAGAGCACCTCATTTCGTTGCACCCACTTGTGAGCGCAATGACAAATAAATTTCTTATGTCTTATGTCTTATGTCTTATAGACTTCTTCCTTTGGTTTTAGGGCATCCATGGCTTATATGCAATGAGATGAAGTCATATATGTGCAGCATTCCCTGCCTCCTGAACGTACTTCTAGGTTGAAGACCTGATCCCTTGGCCCATGTATTGAAGAAAGATTCAACTGCTAAATGATTCTTATACATGAATGGAAAGCTGTCGTTTCCTGTGATTTAATTTCAGCAGTTCTACTAGATCCATTTTGCAACCTATGTAGCCTCCAGCACACTGGAATGAAATGAGAATGACATTCAAGCTAAACACATTACCCAGTATTCTGTTTGGGGTGGAAGGGCAATTGTGAAACCATCTCTCCATTCCAGCAGCCCCCGTTTCACACTACGGCAGTCGGATCCCCATATCCACAGGACCAGTATCCGTGATCTCACTTATCCACACTCTGAAAATGTTAAAAATATTGAAAATGTTAACTAAAAATATTAAATAAAAATGTATTTATATGTATCTCCATGATACAATTACCAGAACTGGTCACTAGAACCAGACACAGTGCTATATAGAGAGTTTGCTATTATCTGCATTTTTTGGTATCTGCCGGGTAGGTTTGGACCTGATCCCCTGTGGATACCGTAGTCCTGCTGTAATCATGCAAACAACTAATCTCATAACCAGTGTATGACTGAGAATGCAGAAGGGAACCTGCTGGAGCTAGGGGAACATTTATCTAATTGTCATTTTGTGACCATATAATTCTACAGAATACTTGGGCAATCTGTTCCCACTGTGTAACCCCTACCAAGTAATGGCTTTAACTCTTAACCTAGTAATAATGAGAAATTCTGACTGCATTACAACATGTCTGGACTTCCAACTATTTGTATCAATTATGCACTGTTCTTCCCTTCCACTCTACTGCTGCTTAATACAATGTACCAACCCACCCAAAATCTAGAAGCTGCCAGCATGATTAGAGGATTGTGTCATAGCAGTGTCTGTCACTGTGCAGTATTTAAGCACAATCCTTCAGGTACAGATGTTGACACCTCAAGAAAGAAACTGTTTTAGACATGATTTCCTGAGGGGGGGGGAGGGATAGCTGTGTTGGTCAGTTCTACAAATCAATCCTAATGAAGAGTCTTGTGGAACCTTAAAACCCAAGGTATTTTATGTGGCCAAAGCACAGTGGACTGCTGGTCACTTTAGTCATCATTTGGCCTGGGGTTTCTTGGATACCATGTCCCTGAAAATTACTTTTGCAAGTAATTCTCTCACTTTTGTGTGTGATGGAGAATAGAAGGGAAAAAGCGGGGCTTTTTTGGCAAGCATTCCATTCAAAACTCAAGGTTTTCTAAATTCTCAGAAGGAATGCTCACAACACCCCTCCCACCATATCCAAAGCCTCCAAGTGAATGTCAACTCCTCTTTTGTGTACAGTATCTTCTCAGTCATAAGCGCTAGAAATGTGGTTTTCTAAAAGGAAAAAGGAAAGTCTTTCAAACTATGAAAATACACATAGCTTTATCCATAGCCTGTCACAAGCATGGGAGGTAACACAGTCCACATGCTTCTGAGAATTATAGGGCATGCTCTGTAAAAAATCTACTAAAAACAGGCAAAATCAAATGAAGAATTTCAGGCCAATTACTTCCCTTGTCCTTCACAGGACTGCTTTTGACTTCACTGGACTGTAGCAGCAGGCCCAGAAGCAGGCAGCTTGTTCGATACAGAGAAAGCATTCACTAACTTTGCAATGTCCCATTCCCAGTTTGCCAATTTTAAAATTGGCTGCTGATCGCTGGCCCTTGCTGCTGAAGTTCTTAATCTCTCCTAAGCATGCGCCAAGGCGACATAATGACCATTAACCCGAAGCATGATCTTGTAAGCAGCAGAGCCATATCTGGCATTTGCAGGCAAATTTGTTTCTACCCATTCTCATTAGGGGAGAGAAAAAGACATTCACTGTCATTCTACTGTCACCTGCAAATGACCACAAGGAAACCACATGACAGAGTGAAGGAGCCTATTTATAAATGTCTGTTTCTTAACATTTCTCCCTGTACTTAATAATTTAGACTCTCTAGCAAATGTGCCTGAATTGAAAAGGGTAAACATATTGGCAAAATAGGATATCCTTGGCACATGCTTGGTTCATTTAGAAAAATCTCTTAATTATAAGGTAATGGACAAGCCTCTGATGCTAGTCCAGTCACTTCCTACCATTAGGAATTGCACACTCTTACAATGCGCTTGGTGCAAATGGAGGCCATGGAACTGAGGGCTGGGGAAGACCATGGGGCACAATCCCCATCTT
Organism: Pogona vitticeps; assembly: GCF_051106095.1. Classification (NCBI taxonomy): domain Eukaryota; kingdom Metazoa; phylum Chordata; class Lepidosauria; order Squamata; family Agamidae; genus Pogona; species Pogona vitticeps. Next base: position 152,709,946 of record NC_135786.1, on the reverse strand, counting down.
GACCATCTTCCAGTGGACTAATTTCTCCATTTATGGATCCCTGAACTAAACTAGCGTAGCACAGAGAGTAAAATGGGATCTAGTGTACCTGACATCGCTCTGAGCTCCTCCACTTTGTTTCCAGAACTGGAAGGTTCTGGCACCTCCTGGCCTTTGTCCACCTCTCATTGAAGTAAAGAGAAGAAGGAAGGTGCCATCAAGGAGAAAGAGAAGGAGTGTATGTCCAAATAAAGTATAATGTTCCACAGAGGGCTGCTAGTTTATTGCAGGTAGAAACACGGAAATGGGAGAACCGTTTCGGCATGACAGCTTCCACAATCTTGCAGGGCGGTGGAATTCTGGATTTTGTAGCCCAAAAATTTATCATCTCCCATATCTGCATTTAAACCATCACCCAGAATGTGTCCACAGTAACAAATGGATTTTCCCATGCTTTCCCGAACTGGTAAACAAATCAACCCATCAAGCACTTGTTGAATTCAGAGGGGTACACAGTCACCTGTCCACAGAAAATAGTGGATCTCAAAGTGTTTGATTAGATGAGATCACGCCTATACCTGTCCTTAGACCTATTTGGGGGATGGGAGTGGGTTGGCAACCCTAGTTCACTGTGCACTGTTGGCATTAGAGATGGGGACAAATTAAAAAATGGCAATTCATTTTGATCCGTTATTCATCAAGGTTAACGGATCAATGAATACAAATATACAAATATTCTTGGACGACTTAATAGATTGATCTATTTATTCATCTGCACTTTAAACAGATATAACACTGGCCCCCAACCACCTAGAGATACCAAATTTGTGGGGAAGCTTCCTTAAACACTGTTCTACAAATCCTGAAAGTCTGGTGAACATTGGATCATGGAGCCCCAAGTTATACAGTCACAAAGAGGACCACCCAGGAAAGCTCCCCCTGGGTACAGTGGGGTCTCGACTTACGAACGGCTCGACATACGAACGTTTCGACTTACGAACCGCTCTCATAGGAATATATGGACTCGACATACGAACTTAGATTCGAGTTACGAACTCTTTTTTTCCTTTTTTAAAGCTAAGTCATCTTAGGTTAAAAGGAAAAAAGAAAAAAATATCCCCCTCTAGTGGCAGAAGGCGGAATAGCAGCTTCCCATTAGTTTCTATGGATGAAAAGAGCAGATACGGATTAAATGGTTTTCAATGCATTCTTATGGGAAATGCAGATTCGACTTAAGAACTTTTCGACCTGAGAACTGCCTTCCAATACGGATTAAGTACGTAAGTCGAGACCCCACTGTACTTAGAGTCTCCAGAATCACAATAGAGCTTCCTATGTGCTTTCCCAATCTGCTTGCCAACTTTGGTGAAGATTGGATATTGGGCATCCAAGTTATTCACCCACAAATTGGGTCCCGCCAGGAGAGTTTACCACATGCCACAGAAGCCCATTCTGCCTACTGGCCGCCAATCAGCTGATCAGAAGCCGATAGGCAGCGACTCTCCCCCTCCCACAGCCAGCCACCCCCACAGCCTACCCCCACACCCCCTTCCTTTCCTTACCTGAGTCCCCACTCCACTCCCACCAATACCCGCTTACCTTAATAGCTGCTGCTGAGGTCTCCATCAGACCTCCACAGCCAAAAAAGGGAGACTGGCTGCCCTTTGCAAAGATGGCAGCTGCGGCTTCATTTAGGGTAGGGAAGCTATAGCTGCCATCTTTGCAAAGGGCCGCCTTGATTCCCTTAAGGAAGGCTAAGGGAATCCAGGCTGCCCTTTGCAAAGATGGGAGGTGCAGTTTCGCTACCCTAAATGAAGCTGCAGCCACCATCTTTGCAAAGAGCAGCCAGTCTCCATTTTTACATGGGTGGCTGCGAGGCCAGAAGACCTCGGCAGCAGCGATTAAGGTAAGAGGGTGTCAGTGGGGGTGGGGCTTCATGGGGCCTAAGGTAGGAAAAAGAAGGGGGTGGGATAGGCTGTGGTATTGGGTGGCTTTGTGGGGTGGTGGCTGCCTTTCTGCCACCGATCAGGTAATCAACGGCCAGTAGGCAGAATGGTGTTTTGTTTTGTTTTTAATACGAAGGACAAATAAAAACGGGTAAATATTCATCCTTTCATATTTGTGGGGGTCTCTGGAACCCACAAATATGGAATGACAAATATTTAACAAATCAGCTATATTCGTCGGAAAAACCGATCTATTTTTATATTCGTTCCCATCTCTAGTTGTCATCCTTAAATAGTACAAAGGAACAGGAATGCAATATATTGGAGGTATTTTGTTTAAGAGGTTTATAATTGCCTTTCTGTTATACACAACTTTCGTGCAGCCATAATAACACACAATGGCAATTTGAGACAGAGTTTTACCTAAGGTGCTGAAGAAACAGGTTCTTTAAGTAGGCAAAAACTTCTAAATGTAAGAATAACTGCTCTTATTCAGCTTTCATTCTTTTGATGCTAACAAGATATTAAAATAGACGTTTGGACACAGGAAAATTTGTGAGAAGGCTGAAGGCTGTTAATCATCCTGGATACATTTTTGTTCTTTTAGAGGAAATTGCCATTTCTGGATTGATTGAAGCTTCACCTATTGTTCTCCCCTGCCAGACAGGAAGAAAGAAAGAACAGGGCCTATTACAAGACAACTGAAGATTTTGACTGGCTGTCTGGTGAAAATACATCACTTCCTCATTTCACTGAATAGCCCACTCTGGATACATAGCATTCATCTGACTGAGCTGATATACAGTTTTGGAGGGCTCTTTGATTCGAAGTCATCAGTGGAGGTTAAGGTGACCTCAGCAATAAGGAAGCATTATGGCCAGTTATGGGTGGTTTTCAGGTTACAGATGACTATGGAGAGGAATAACATGGTGACAGTCGGCATGGTGTGATGTGTGGGTCTTTCTTTGCAGACACTCCATAGGCAGGTATTGAGCACTATGCTGCTGCTAGCATTTTGACAAGGACAGTGAGATGTGAGCCTGACAGGACACCAATCTTGTAATCTGCCACTGAGGCCCAGTTCAAGTTTTTTGGTTCTCATGGACAAAGCCAAAAATGGCTCTGGACTTAGATATTTATAGGAACACTTTCCTCTACACCAATAGTTTTAAATTGGGCAGATGTTGATTGCAAAATTGATTGTGGTGCTTCAGGAAATGCAGTCTATAGAGCTGCTACTGTGATAGGGCCCTTTCTGTGGTGGTATTCTTGCTCTGGATGTCTCTTCTATTACAGACTCAACTTTCTTTCCTCCATTTATTTCGATACTATTTAACTGTGTTTATTTGTGCAGGCACATGGATTACAGACAAATTCCCACTTGGTTTTTACTTATTACAGTGGACCCTTGACTTACAGACGTCTTGACTTACAGACTTTTTGAGTTACAGACTTCTCTGGCCGCAAAATTTAGGTTTGACTTGCAGCCTGAGAATTGATTTACAGACCAGAAAAAAACCAAAATGGAACAAAAATGGCCTGTTATGGGATTAATCAGTTTTCAATGCACTGTAGGTCAATGGAGGCTTGACCTACAGACTTTTTGACCTGCAGCCACCGTTCCAATACGGATTAATTCCTTAAGTCAAGGGTCCACTGTAACTGTGTCTATGACTTTAAATCTATTTCATTATGAATATGTGTTCTTAGAGTTATGATTTTAATGCTGTTTCACTTAGGTCATTAGATATTGTGAGTTTACTTTTGAGGATGGGTAGTATAAAAATCAAATACATACACGTTTACATACATATACATACCTGTTGGCTCTCTGTGGCATCATTTCAGCTCCATTGCTGTAAGTGTTTACTACCTGAGGTGACGATTAAAAAGATTTAAAAAATTGACAGGTACATAAGAAGGCAGCACATATTTTAGGAGATTAGGAAACCTCTGTGAAAATGCTAGAAACTAAGGAATTAATGGTAGGATGAGCTTGTTCTGAAGTGGCAAACAGTGGGAAGCTGTCTAACTTCATGATCTGGGTTGATTGAGAAGTATGCTTTTAACTAGAGATGAGCATGAACTGAACCACGTACTGAAAATCCCACAAACTGGGCTGGTTCATGGTTTGGGTCAGTTCATGCATTCCATTTTACCAAAACAAAATGAAGAGCTAAACTCTTCCCCATCTAGTGCTTTGTTTCAGCAAAACAGACAGACCCGCCACCTTCCTGCTGCCCACATCATCTACCCACCTTGGTCCTGTTGCCTCTTCCTTTTCCTTCTCCGCTGCACCATCTCCAGAGACAAAAGGCCTGGATTCCCTTCTAGGACCTGAGCCTGCTGTCTCTGCACAGGTAGCAGCCTATCAGCATGGTGGCAGCGGTGGTGGTTCAACAAGAGAAGGTAAGCCCCCACACCAGGCATGAATCAAAAACTGAACCAGTTCACAGTTTAGTTTTCTGGGTGGTTCATGGCCAACCATGAACCATCATGAACCACCATTCTTCAGGTCTGTACCCATCGCCACTTTCAACATATGTGAGCAACTGAAACTAACTGTATAACACAAACGCCCCAATGGAGCTGGCAAAAGCAGATCTGACTGTACATGCCAGAAGGTACATGTGCAAAATTGTCATGCTGTAAGCAATATATTTTAAACAAAGTAACGTGTGTGTTATGTGCCACCAATGTGGAACTGACATAGCAGCCCTAATAGGTTTTCAGGGTGAGTGAGATATTTAGGAACTAGTTCAACCTGCTCCACTCCCACCCTGTGAGTTTCCATGGCCAAGCAGGATTTGAATCCATGTCAGTTATGTCCAGAGGAACCCCAGGCTTCCTAGTTGGAAAATCATGGTCATTCTCCTTAGTAGGTTACTGTTATGGTTATAGGCCTCAGAAGTACTGGGTAAAACATGAATAATGCAAATATGCATCTTATAACCATGTTACTGTAACTTAGATTTGGTGATGGTTTTAGTGGTAGGCAATTCAGTCATTTATTGGTGCTGTCATTCATGTTATCACATTACTTATGGATGGATGCAACCCAGTGAATGAATGACCTTCAAAATATCCTATCAGTAACCATCCTATTGTAAGCAGAAGGCCATGGCTTCCTTTACTGTGACAATCCATCTCATGGGTTTTCCTCTTTTCCTACTAACTTCTACTTCCCCTAATGTTATGGCTCTTTCTGGTTTTGTTAAGATTTGTCTGAAGTACGATGGTCATTTATAAGATTCATAATTTATAATGTTCATGACAAGTGATATTACTGATTGTGATTGATTAAGTAGACTCCTGTTTTCATTGAGACTAAAAGTCTCAACAGACAACAGCATGGGGGAAAAATAGAGTCAATGCAGCAGCTTGCCTCCAGGTATCCAAAGCTTGGTCTGTACTGAAATAATTCAAGCAATCATGAGCAATGACAACTTTTTAACCTTTGTACAATACTTTCTACCCATTACCTTTTGAGTCATATATTACTGTGTCACTGGACCAACTCTCAGTGGAGCAATAACCACTGCCTGCCTGACATATTGCGTCTGTATGCCATGGCTGCTCTTTTCATTTTTGCAAAGGACATTTTTTTTTTCTCTCTCCATTTTAACTTTTGACCCTTTCAAATTAACATTGCACAGAAACAGCTATGAATTTTTGACCTGAAGGCGGGTAGAGGAAAAGACTACAGCAAACTACCATTTTGTGAAGCTGTGTTATAGAAATTTACAAAGTCTGCAAATGAAAACAAAGCTAATGGGTCTCATGTGTATATACCATTTTCCTTTTCATTCACACCTTTCCATTTTTTTTAAGCAGTAACAGGGAAAAAAATATGATGCCTTTCTCCCCACTGCTCTTTCATTTTCAAGTGGAAAGGAGTTTTAGTTAGGAATATAAACACTTGCTTACCTTGTTTTCTTATGTGAAAAAAGTTTCTTCTTTCCGCAAGTTTTATGTCATTCATTTGACCACTTTATGCATTTGCAAGACTATTTTTGTGCAAGTTGGGCGCATGGAATTGCAGTAGCCAAAGGTAGCTACTGCTTTGTTGCATGGACTTTTAAAAAGTGGAAGCTCTGGATGAATTGCCTGCATCTTTATGACCAATTGTCCACTGTTTCTCTTTCTGAGTGTGGATAATAAGTTTCACAAAGGGAGAAGACACTACTTTGCACACAGATTTTTGGCATTAAATGTGAAAACCTCAATAGTAAAAACTGTTCATTCTCTTGCTCTTGCATTGGAGATGAGAAGTAATGCAGGGTTTAATTAATTTAATTTTTAATTAGATTTATACCCCGCACCATCTGGCAGCCAGTGATGGTGAACCTTTTTTGAGCCCAGGTGCCCAAACTGCAACTCCAAACCAACCACAACCATCCTGAAGAGTCCCACTTCTCTGGCCACACAACCTCCAGTGCCTGACCAGGACACTCCCTGCTCTGTTTGCAGGCAGCAGAAATTGGGTGTTTCTATGCCTGGTGTCCAGGCGTGTGTGTGTGTGTCTGTATTTGTGGCAAATGTGGCCATTGCCGTCTTGGCTCTCCATCCCTTCCCAAGAGTTCTTCAAGAAATCTGGGATCAGAGGACAGGTAAGTATTTCCCAATGGCAACTAATGGCTCGCATGTCCACAGAGAGGGCTCCGTGTGCTAGCTGTGGTACGCGTGCCATAGGTTCACCATTCATGGTTTAAAGAATTCATAGCTTGCTGGATAGCTCAGTGACTTGAGTACCTGACTGGAGAGCTAGAGGTCAGGAGTTTGGCCTGTGTAACCTTGGCAACTGCATAGTCACAGAACACTCTCAGAAGATATTCTAAATAAATAAATCTAAATAAAGAGGCTATAATTACAGCAAGAAGCTTCACATGTTTGTTTGATCTAGAGACCTCAGTGCTAGCTGTTAAAAGACTTACATTTTGTTCTAGCTTGCCTTCCTAGTCAGAGGCTTCTTTACATTCTAGAATTACCAGTCTTGCACAGTGGATCCCAACCTTGAGTAGCTTAGGTGTTCTTGCACTGCACCTTCCAGAAGTCTTCACTACCAGCTGTGCTGGCCAGGGATTCTGGGAGTGACAGTCCAAGAACACCTGGGTTACCCAATGTTGAGAACCATTGGTCTTGTAGAATCATGTGATATATTACCCCCCCCAATTTTCAAAGTATGATTATGTACTTCCATTGTTCAAGACTGGATTTTCTTTTTCCATCTTGATCCCACCTGAAGATATAATATAGATATTTTGTCCATTCCTCAGTGCTGCTGTAACTCTAGAATTGTTAAGGGGAGTTACTGTCCTTCCATTTTCTTCTTCTATCCCATCCTCCATCTCCACTTAGAACTGCCTGCCTCACTACTCAGAATATTCACAGATGACTTAATAACATCTGTTCTCTAGACACCGACTGTCTCTTATATGGCAGCAAGCCAACTTCTTCTTAGAGAAGGTCATATTCCACTTTGCTGGCGAGTTTTGTGTCATATTTGTTTAGTAATAGAATTAAGCCCAAGGTATGAACATAGTATAAGGATAAAATCTCTCTCTAGCTTATCTCTATGTGTACATAAAGCTAGTTTGTAAGCCATGTAGCTAAATGAGAGCGATAAGGATATAAATATATGTTCACTAACCAAAGGATCTTACTTCAAGACCTGTACATTTTCCCATGGTGTGTCATTTATTAAACAGGGGTGGTGGATAGTCACTGTGTTGTTTTCACATCTCTCTTTCTGCAACAAGTACTTTTACCCAGATGAGTCCACTCTAGAGATAGGGGTATTTGGACTGTCCAATCACCTGTCCAATGCTGCCGCCGGCTCCGTGTTCCCTTCCAATCACTCTGGAACTCACAGTCAACTAGCCACTCCTGAAAGAAGGAGGGAAGACAAGCCTCCCTGCTACACTGATGAGTGGCTAGTCGACCGTGAGCTGTGGATCAACTGGAAGGGAGCGCAAAGCTGGCAGCAGCAGTGGACAGCTGTCTGGCCCCAAGGGGCCAGACCCTCCTTATGTCCACCTGTGCAGGGGTGTTCGTATTCATATATGAATATGAATACCACCACCTCTAGTCCATTCTCATTTTCTTCTACAATATTTCATTCAATAGCTTTATTTCCTATAGTGACATAACATCCCATATATATATATATTTCAACCATAAATCTTTGGAACATTTGCCTGTGTCCAATATTTTACCAAAATAATATTGTGAATATGAAGAAATGTGTGACAAAATGTCTAACTCACCCTTAATTATATCACTTATATCACAGGGAAACAGTTATATCCATTTTGTATTAACAATTTTTTTAACAATAAAAAACCGCATGGCTTCCAGGAGTGCTTAATAGAGTTGCATTTTCCCTAAAACATGCACGTGATTTGTATTAGTATAATTTTTTTTCCAAAAAATCAGGAGGTCCTCTGAGATATTTTCCCAAAGTTTCCAGCTGCTGGACGGACATTTCAACATCCTGGAACGGTGTAGCTGGCTTTTGCCTGCTGTCTCAGAGGACGCGAGACTGCCCTGGGTCATGTGCTTGGTGTGGGAGGGCAAGCATTACTATTTAAAGAAGCGCTCGCCCTCGTTGCTCCCTCTTTCCTGTTCAGGCATCGGTACAAAAAGAGTTGTGGTGGAGAAGCTTTCGAGCGGTCTCACAAGCATCAGCTGGCATTTAGTGCTCCGGAGGCAAGAGCAGGCAAATCTGTGGACGGGAGGGCTGCTTTCCGTGCCCTCCCTGGGTTGTGCATTTTAATTTAGGCTTATTGTATTGAGTTCCATATTTTCTGGGACTGATGACAGTTTTAATTTACTTTTTTGATTGGCAGTTCATGCCTACTGCGGCACGGCATGGCGTGGCGTGCCACTCCTTTGAATTACTGGGGATTTATTTGAGTTTGATTTGTTTTTTTTAAAACCTTGGGTAGGGTGTACGCTTGGTGGATTTGAATTTTATTTTAATTTTGGCAAATTAATAAATTCATAGGGGATAGTTAGATTAAGGATGCCATTTTGTTTCCTGTAATTTTTGTGCCTTTTTCTCTCACCTGCCATTTTGTTTGAACGTCGGCGGGTGACCAAGCCTTCTGACATAAGTTGACTTCATTTCTGGTTTCTTTTAATAATAATAATAATAATAATAATAATAATAATAATAATAATAATAATAATAATAATAATAATAATAATAATAATAATAATAATAATAATAATAATAATAATAATAATAATAATAATAATAATAATACTCTTAATTGGATTAATTGCTATTTAATATTATTGATTGAATAATTAGATTTATTGTGGTAATTAGAATAATTTAGATCAAGAATACAATAAGTTGGGAATAAATTTTAAAAATAAGCTGATAGAGTATTGGGGAGAGTTAGCTTTAAAACTTCAATAATTCTAATTGGAAAATAAGGTTAATTGAATTAATGTGTTGGTAGAATCTCATACGGTGGTGCCTTGCTTGATGAGGATAATTCGTTCCATTGAAATCGCTGTTAAGCGAAATCCTCGTCAAGCAAAATGAAAAAGCCCATTGAAATGCATTGAAAACTGGTTCAATGCGTTCCAATGGGCTAAATACCTCAGCGTCCAGCAAAGATCCTGCATAGGTTGGCCATTTTTGATGCCTGTAAAGCGAGGAATCCATCCTAAATCACAGCGGGGAGACATTTTGCACAACGGGCAGCCATTTTAGAGCCACCGGTCATCTAGCGAAAAATCGGTTCCCAAAGCAGGGAACCGACCATTGTTAAGCAATTTCCCTATCAAACCATCGTTTTGCAATCACAAAAGCCATAGCAAAAACTTCATCAAGTAGTTTCATCGTTTAACAAGGTAATCGTTAAGCAAGGCACCACTGTAATTCATTAAGTTTTTATAATTGTTTTGTGAGCAGATTAAATATGAATTATAAAAGGTTTTAGTTCATTGCATAAGGATAAGGACAGGCTGGACACGGCACCATATGCTGGTTAATTTATAAAGGTTGGTTAAGATTGTGAAAGGTTTGTTAGTGGCCAGTTTAGGTGACTGCTGTTTGTGAGCAGGTGAGTGCTACCTCGGGCTGACTGAAATCATAATGGCTTCTAGGAAGGGGCGCGGTACAAGCAAAGGTAAAAACCCAGCTAAAAAGAGACCTGTACCACAAGTTTCACCACAACAATCATCCTCTGATGAGGAATCTTGGCCGATCTGGAAGGAACTACAGGAAAAAGTTTTAGCCCTTGAGGCACAGAGGTTATCAAAGCAAGATCCTCTGAGACACGAGGCCTCTCCTCACAGAGCAGTTAGGGACACTAAGCGCCATCGCAAGTCCAATTTAAAAGCTTTGGCACAAGATTTTATGGAGCAGTTTGCCTCTTTAGAATCCAGGCAGGTTCCTGAGGACGAGGATCAGGTGGCAGAGGAAGGGTCTTCAGACATGTCTTGGGTACCAATCGGTAGGAACCATGGAAGGATAGATGCGACCAGGAAGCAGGACATAATGGCAGGATCACAGGCTGTCTACGACATCACGGAAGAGCCTAGCACTAGTACACCCTGGGTTCTGGACACCCCCGAAGCATCTGTGGCATCATCTGGTGAGTTTGCTTCGACACACAGCACCTGGTCACCTTATTCCGCTTGACCATGGCCCGGTGGTCCACAGTACTCACATGCTGCATCCATACCCTACAGTGCACCAGACATGGGGTGGCCCAATTTAGTTTCGCCTCCTATAAATACACAGTTTGGTTGCTGGGGTATGCAATATGTGGCTACCCCCACTGCCAGGACATCTAGTGCAGGAGATGGTGCAGGTGTTTGGCAACCCCCGTCAGTGCCCAACACAGGGTACAATACAGTTCCTCTTGCAGCTTTACCTTCTGGGGATTACTCTATGCCACTGGAAGACCATTTGACTCCAGCCACCAAAGAAAAAATATGAAAGGAAAGTATGCAGACTTTTTTGATCTTTTGAATCATAATGTGGACATTAAAGAGATCAAAAAAGATGAAGACAATTCCTGGAGAGATTCAACGGGGTCTCTTTTTGGAAATCGGAAATCAGTTTAAGAGTGGATGTTCAGGTGAATTTTGATGCCCCCAGGACATTTGGATTCAGGATTTACTTGAGGCAGACTGTGTGCTGGTACATGGCCCAAGGAATGGCATCATGAGGGCATTTTTGGAATTTTTTCCGATTGTAGGAGCCCTTTGGCTCTGGGCTGAGGAATGGTCTAATACAGTGGTCCGTTTTTGATGTGACAACCAAGCTGTTGTCTACATCATCAATAACCTTACATCACATTCAGATAGGGTAATGGATTTGGTTAGGGCTTTTACTTTACAGGCATTGCAATTTAATGTGATGGTGCATGTCCAACACGTCCCTAGTATTGACAATAGGATAGCTGATGCTCTTTCATGCCAATAGATCGAGTGCTTCAGGGAGTTAGCCCTGGAAGCCAGGGAACTGCCAGAAATTCTTCCAGTGGAGGTCTGGCAGATTGGTGTGAAGAAGCATCGAGAGCAATAGGTCTTGCGCTGGCTCCAAGGACAAGAAAGGGTTATTTAGCCGTGAGTACCGAGTTTCAAGAATTTAGGAGGAGGATGGAATTGGAACATGTCTGACCGGCCCCGGTGGAAGAACTCCAACAATTCATGATATTCCTACATCGGAAAGAATTAGTTCCGGGCACCATATGGGGTAAACTGTCAGCTCTGGCTTTTTATGCTAAAATTAATGGATACAGGGATTTTTTTTCCTGTAACTTTAGGATAAAGAAAATGTTAGAAGGATGCTCCAAGGAGAGGGGGAGGGTGTACGATGCCAGGACACCCATATCTCCATCTCTTCTTGGACACTTATGCAAGCAATGGGTGACATTATGTAGGGACCAATATGAGGTGGCATTATTTAAAGCAGCTGCCCTGGTAGCCTTTTTCAGGGCCCTTAGAATTAGCGAGTTAGTGGCAACAGGAAGGGCAAACACCTCTCAGAGGGCCCTGCAACAGAGAGATGTGATAGCTCAGGATAATCAGTTGAGAATAAAAATCAGGCGGTCCAAGGCAGATCAGACAGATAAAGGTAAACAATTGGTGTTGGAGCAATGTGGCATCAGGCGCATTTGTCCTGTGAGGTCCACTCAAGCTTTTATGGCATTTAGGAGTCAGGGCCCAGGGTATTTTTTCCAGCATGCTAATGGGTCACCACTGACCAAATATCAGTTATGGAAACTTACAGACATGGCATTGGATAGGATAGGAGTGAAGGATATGAGATTTGGCACACATTCCTTTAGAATAGGAGCATCAATGGCAGCAGCCCTAGGCTATAATACAGATCAAATTAAGCAGCTGGGGCGATGATCTTCAACTAGCTATCAAAGGTACATTAGACCTCTACTTAATGTGTAGGCAGAGGTCATTTATGTTGTTTCAGGTGGCATGAGTTCCGAAGGTCGAAAGCACGTTATGATCATCGGCCACAATTTTGTTTATTGGATGGCACGTTATGCTGCTTCTTCCCTGTGGGGGAACGAGTTCGGGCTTGGTGCCCATGCGTATATTACCTGGAGAGGCATGTGTGGCATGCAGTGGATACAGCTTGGCAGGATGACGGCCTTCGACCAAGCTCCACCTGATGTTTTGGTAACTCACCTGGCAGGCAATGATCTACCAAGATCAACTGGTAAGACATTGATCCTGGACATGCTGAGAGACCTTAAGAGGTTGAATGCCAGGTATCCTGAGATGCAGATTGTGTGGTTGTGGTGGAAGGCCCATGTCCCACCTGTCCATCAAGTGGAGATCTAGAGCTGGAGCCTATGAGAGGACAGGAGGGTGGAGTCAAGGGGACAGTTAGAAGGGGAGTTGAAGACTGAGATAGAAGGAGAGAGGAGGTTTGAAAGGTTTCTGAGAGAGATTGGAAAGTTGGTGTAGTTGATTGATGTGTTAAAGCATAGTTAAAGGATAGAAGTATAATAAAATAGATAGACAGTCATCAGATCTTATTCCAGTGATTGATGTGAAGTCACAAATAAAGAAACGTGTTTAATATCCAAGTTTAATGAGTGCAACATAATAAATCATCTATGTACCTACCTGTGTGATTCAACAACCAAATAATAAATAATCAGTTATATTTGACAATACGTGTCTATGTAACATTATTGGTACAGAGTGGATAAAGATCCACTGGTGGCAGTTGGTGAAAGGAGAAATAAGCAAGTCGTATCCAAAGGTGGACCTGGGTGTGAGGGAAACAAACTAGGGACATTGGGGGTGCATGACAGTGGTCCACAATCACCCCGTGGTTAGCCTGGTGAGGCGCCCGGAGTATTGACAATGTTAACATGGCCCGGCGTGGCATTAACAAGAAAGTGTGTAGAGGTTCTGCAACAGTGGCCTCGAATTTGTGATTAGTCACCATAGGATCCAAATGAGCAGTACTGACTATTTCCGTAATGATGGTGTCCACCTGTCTGATGCAGGTTTGGACATATTTCTAGAAGACATCAAAGGGGGCCTGCTTGCTGAGCTCGGAGTGCTCTGTTGCAGGCATGGGACTTAGTCAGGCTAGTCCCTATGCTGTGGCGGGTAGTGCAGAAAAACAGGTCATCTCGGTGTGTCCCATTTGTAATTCAGGTAAGCCAACAACGCATCTGAACTCCCAGCTCTGCGGATCGTGCGATTACAGGGCCAGTGGTGGGAAGATTCGTTGGGCCACTTCCAGAGAGTCATCAGTTAAACATGTCTTGAGGTCTGGGGTGTTTATTAGCAGTTGGCTGGGTTCCTGATGTCTTTAAGACCACTAGAACCTGAGGCCGGAGACTCCCCCATTGACTAATCAAGGGGTATTTGGATACCCTGCATTTACCTGTTTCCACACTACAGCAGGCCCCCTCCTTTGACGATGTTGGGGATTTACAATTTGATCTGATTTAATATAAAGTGTGGCCCATATTTAATCCATATCACTGTCTCACATCTTAATTCTGGGACTGGGTGGGCAATACTTCTTTTTCTCTCACCTCACACACATATGCACAGCTGCATTTCCTCTGTATTGTAGAATTTGTAGAATTTTCTAAGTCTTGGAAATGTGCCAGCTGTGTAAGTCATGACTGGTGCTTATGAAACCTTGAGCAATCATAAGTCACATGGCATTGCAGAATGTAAATTCTATGTATGTGTATAGAAGACTTTTGGAAAACAGCTTTGTCCCAGAGGGTAGCTGCAATTTTAAATCAATTGATCAATCAATCAATGAGTCAACCCATAAATCAAGCCATAAATCAGTCAGTCAGTCAATAACTCAATCAAACCTTTCTAAAACAATCAGAACTGTGTTGAATGCTGTAAATGATAGATTGTTCGTTCATTTAATGCTTATGAAATTTCTGCCAAAACGGAGAAGGAAGTGCATCCTCCTTCATCATATCCCACATCATTTCCAGGTGTTCCTCAGCGTTCCAGATTGGCTATGTTAAAGTAGAGTAAGGAATCTCCTGTGGGACAGAAATCTCCTCCCCCCTAAAAAAACCTTCCACCAGCCCACTGACATTATTCACCCCAGCAGGAAGCTGCAAGGAGGTGAAACCACCCTGAAACTCTTGGAATTTTCACCTGGATTGGGGAAAGGCTCCCCAATGTGATTCCTACTCTATTTTCTTCTGGGATTCCCCACCTCACTCCAATATCCAAGTTGCTATACTGTAGCATTGCCTGGTTTTAGTCTTTGGCCCTGAGACTCAAGTTTTAGAGTTCATGCTCCAGATCATAAACTGTGGCCTTGAACTCTTAGGAAATGGGAAACTGATGTAGCAATTACGATCTAAATTGAAGATCATTCTGCACATTGCACATCACTCAGAGATCACCCAGAAGATCCCAATTGCCCTACCTTTTGCTCAGTGTTACCTTCTTCTTCCAACAAGATACAGGAGACCAGCAGAAACAAGCAGGGACAGGAACACTGGAGTTCAGACGCAGAAAGGCTAGGGCAGCCACAGAGCAACAAGGCACAACCAAAGACCTTTGTTGTTGAGGCAAGTTCTGGGAAGGAGAACCACTCCTTAAATAGGCCTTCCCTCCACGATCTGTTAACCTCACGGGGTGCGTGGGGTTTAGGGTGAAAGCCGACAAGCAGATTGATAACCCTGCACCATGCAACAATCATAAGAAAACTTTTGCCCTAAAGCTGGGGACCTGGAATGTACAGACAATGACTCTGGCTTTTCTGACTACAGCTCTTCTGATGACCTGCAGGAAATAGATGATGTGCGCAAGACACCTGTCATTGACATGGAACTAAGCAGACTGCAGATGGACATTGTTGCCCTGCACGAGAAGAGATTGCCAGATTCATAATCTTTCAAAGAAAAAAAACTTCTCATTCTTCTGGCAGGGAAAACCAATGAATGAGACCAGGGAATACAGTGTTGGCTTTGCAGTCAGAAATACTCTTCTGAGATCTGTTATTCCACCTACTGTGGGGAGTGAAAGAATCCTGTCTCTGCAGCTCCACCCATCAGCGGGACCGGTCACTCTCGTTAGTGCATATGCACCAACACTGTCATCCACTGCAGAAGTGAAAGAGAAATTCTACAACAATCTGGCAACTACTATCAAAAAAGTCCCTGAAAGAGAGCCACTGTTGATTCTCGGAGACTTTAACAGTAGAGTTGGAGCTGATCACAATTCTTGGCCCACTTGTCTAGGCTGTTTTGGCATTGGAAAGATGAACGAAAATGGCCAAAGCTTGCTGGAGTTTTGCTGTTATTATGGTCTTTGTGTCAGCAACACATTCTTTAACACGAAGCTTCAACACAGAGTTTCTTGGAGACATCCAAGATCCAAGCATTGGCATCAGCTTGATTTGATCCTCACTAGACATTCTAGCCTTCCTAGTATTACGATCACACATAGTTACCAGAGTGCTGACTGCGATACTGATCACTCCCTGGTGTGTAGTAGAGTAAAACTGCGAACAAAGAGATTGTATCACATGAAAAGGGAAGGAAGTCTACGTATTGACATCAGCAAGACTCGCAATCAAAGAAAAGTGGAGGAATTTGCCCAAGCGCTTCAGGAAACCCTTCCAGGCCCAGCTGATGCAAATGCACCTGAATGATGGAAACATTTCAAGAACGCTCTGTATAAAACCACCTTGTCCACATTTGGCAAGAAGACCAAAAAGATGGCTGACTGCTTCGAAGCCCATTCGGAGAAGTTGATGCCACCATCGAGGACAAGAGGAAAGCTCTAGCAGCATACAAAGCCTGTCCTAGCGTGTACAACTTGCAAGCTCTTGTGAGCTGCTTGTAGCCAAGTCCAACAGGCTGTCAGGAGATGTTCAAATGATTTTTGGCTTCAACTCTGCTCTCAGATACAGATACAGCGGACACAGGTAACATCAAGGGAACGTATGATGGTATCAAGCAGGCTTTAGGTCCAATATAGAAGAAATCTACTCCCTTGAAGTCTGCTACAGGCGTGATCATCCAGGACTGAGCACAGCAGATGGACTGCTGGGTGCAGCACTACTCTGAGATATATTCCAGAGAGAAGAAGAATATACCGAAGAAGCTTTAAATATCATTGAGTGACTGCCTATCTTCAATGAGTTGGACAGCGAACCAACATTAGCAGAAATAAAAGCAGCCTTGGATTCCCTCGCCTTTAGCAAGGCACCTGGAAAGGATAACATCCCTGTTGAAGTGCTGAAGAGCTGTAAAGAGATCATCACCACTGAACTGTATGAAGTCTTTTGTCTTTGCTGGAGCGAAGGTAGAGTACCACAGGACATGAAGGATGCAAACATCATCACATTGTACAAGAACAAAGGAGACAGGGGTGACTGTAATAACTACTGTGGCATCTCTCTTCTCAGTGTTGTAGGGAAGCTGCTTGCCCGTGTTGTGCTGAAGAGGCTCCAGGTGCTTGCAGACAGAGTCTATCCAGAGTCACAGTGTGGATTTTGAGCTAATAGATCCACCACTGACATGGTATTCTCCCTCAGACAGTTGCAGGAGAAATGCAGGGAACTACAACAGCCACTCTTTGTGGCCTTCATAAATCTCACAAAGGCCTTTGATTTGGTTAGCAGGGATGGTCTTTTTAAAATCCTTCCCAAGATTGGATGTTCACCTCGAGTCCTTAACATCATCAGGTCCTTTCATGAGGGAATGAAAGGCACTGTAGTTTTTGATGACTCAACGTCAGATCCCTTTGACATCGGAAGCAGAGTGAAACAGGGCTTTGTCCTCGCACCAACACTTTTTGGGATCTTTTTTGCTGTCGTGCTGGAGCAGGCCTTTGGAACTGTAACAGAAAGTGTCTATCTCCAGGCTAGATCAAACGGAAAGCTCTTTAATCTCTCTAGACTGAGAGCAAAAACCAAAGTCCAACTGAAATGCATGCGGGACTTCCTCTTCGCCGATGATGCAGCCATTGTTGCCGACTCTGCTGAAGACTTTCAACAACTCATGAATCGTTTTAGCAAGGCCTGCCAAGACTTTGGACTAACAATCAGCCTGAAGAAAACACAAGTCATGGGCCAGGGTGTGGACTCACGTCCCTCTATTACCATCTCCACACAAGAATTGGAGGTTGTTCATGACTTTGTGTACCTTGGCTCAACAATCTCCAATGCCTTCTCTCTATATGTCAAGCTGGATAAACGCATTGGCAAAGCAGCTACCATGTTTTCTAGACTCACAAAGAGCAGCTACTGCACAGGCCAGGGCCTGAGCCTGCAAACACAAGGGTATTCCTGGGTCAGGCTGGCCCCGATCCTGCAGCTGCCAGGGTGGTGTGGGCCAGATCCTGACAGAGGCCCAGAAAACTACCACTAGGAACCAAGCCTTCTCAGAGGTGGCCACAAGGCTATGGGATGTGTAAATATCTAGGTCTCAGATTTGGCCATAAAATCTCAGGGGACAGGATGCTATTGACATGCCATTCTTTGTTGCTGGATTGTTCCTATTGTCTGGTTTCTATCATATATTTTGTCCTTGTTGCCTTTCAAGTGCCTCAGGAACTTTGGCTGAGAGGAAGGCTGTGAATCTGGAAAACAGCAACCATGACAATAAATAGCCTGCTAACTGCCCACCACCACCACCACATCTAAGCCGGCATTTGAACAGAATTTGGCAGTCTTCCCCAGGAGAAACATGAAGGATTTTGAGGAATATGTCAAGAGCCTCAATGAGATTTCCAAAATTCCTCACTGAGCTTCAACATATTCTTTGTTTTGTACGCTCCAGTCATACAGAACACAAGCAAGCCCTTAGTATTATATGTGGGTGGAACTAGAATTTTTGTATGTCTGCTTCTCAGTGATCTACTCTTCTGCTTACATACAGTTTGGGAAATAAGTTGACTTCAAGTTCAGCAACAATGTCTTTTTAATTACCCTCTGGCTACAACTGGACCCAAATATATAAATAATATAAAACAAGTCTAAAAATAACATGAACTTACAAGATGATATGAATACTCCTGGAAATCCCATTCATACATACTTAAATTGAAAAATAAATGGTATACTTTACCTAATTAGGAATTTTTTAAAAAAGTCAACCCAGCTTTATTGCCTCTCAGTTGTATCCAATTCCTTGGGCTGGATCTTTTTGATTAATCAGTTATTTATTCTATATTTAGTGTGTGAATGTGCTTTGCTTCAAATGGAAAAGGCACAACATAGAAACTAGGTAAAGCACACGCGCACACACACACACACACACACACACACACACACACAAACACACACACACACACAGACTTGACATTTTCACAGCCTGGAAGTGAAAATTTTCAGAGGACAGCAGTTTCTTAACAGACTGTCTCAATCTGTTAAGACAACATATTTTGTTTTTGCCACTTCTTTTCATCTCTAATAAATTCACTAAATGCTCTCATTGTACAGAAATTTATATAAATAGAAAAGTGGAAAAATATTTTTTAAAAATAAATAAATAAATTCCTACTCAGGCCCTAGACCCACAGCCCAGGACTGTAGTTTCCCCAACAATTTTCCTGAAAGGTCTCTTGAAAGAACTATCAGAAAATCCAAACCACTGAGAATTGTTTGGTTCCTTGAGCTATATGGGGAATAAAATACAATGCCAAAAATGATGAAAAGCCTGGAAGACAGAAGCAACTAATCAGATATCAGCCTTCCTTTTAAAGGCAGAATTGTTTCATATGGTAAATAATCACACATGGTCACTTTACTTCATTTGTTAACTAAGAGTTCCACACATGTAGTGAAGCCATGACTTGCAGAGTTACAACAATGGAGATGATGATGATGTTGATGATGATGATGATGATGATGATGATGATGATGATGATGATGATTAAAGTATTCAATCTGCTCTCCCCACCTTGAGGGTGACTTGGTCTCACTCCCAGTGGAAGTTATGACAGTTGAAACAGGTTCATGAACACAATTTCCTGATTTTTTGGTGTTGGTGGGACTCATCTTGTGGGCATAGCAATATGGATTATCACACTGAGGGTATGTACTGTGAAATTTATCACTATATCACTGAAGAACTCTGTGGAAGCAGTCACTTCATGGCAGTTTGCATAACCATATCAGTTACAAAAGGGACCTGGTGGCGCTGCGGGCTAAACCGCAGAAGCCTGTGCTGCAGGGTCAGAAGACCAAGCAGTCGTAAGATCGAATCCACATGACAGAGTCAGCTCCCGTCGCTTGTCCCAGCTCCTGCCAACCTAGTGGTTCGAAAGCATGCAAATGCAAGTAGATAAATAGGGACCACCTCGGTGGGAAGGTAACAGCGTTCCGTGTCTAAGTCGCACTGGCCATGTGACCACGGAAGATTGTCTGCGGACAAAACGCTGGCTCTATGGCTTGGAAACGGGGATGAGCACCGCCCCCTAGAGTCAAACACAACTGGACAAAAATTGACAAGGGGAACCTTTACCTTTACCTATCAGTTACAAAACCAACAGTCTGTTTTTCTGGAGACTTTTAGAGGTGCTCAGCTCAAGGTTATGATAGTGCTTTCACACTGGAGGAGGGAGGGGGGAAAAAGAGCTTGCCCGGGAATTCTGGAAACCAAGATCACACAATCCTTTGCTAATTTCTTAGGGGCTAATTGTCTTATGTCACCATTGTGTACCAGCTAAGGAGGTTATTATAGGCAACCCAAAGCGTGACGCTTCATTTAAAAAAAAAAGGCAGTTTAAAGTTACTTGTCCATACTATCACCATAATGATTTGTCCTCTTGCAGTGATAAATTATTTATTAGAGTAATGAACAGATCAATCAGGGTAGCCATGTAGCTGCAACACAGAGCTCTTGGAAAAGTGGGGTCTAGGTGTTTACATTTATCACCAGAGAGCCTTGACTTTGATACAGACCTTTGAGAGGCATTTATTAATCATGATCTCATTACAGTTTGGGGTAGACTAATAGCTTTTTATTTGTCAGAACGGTGTCTGATGATTTAGCACTGTTGTCCAAAAAGAACAGGCCTGGTGTTGCTATTTAACCTTCTCAACAAGTTTTGCATATAATCCTGTATCTGTTCAGGAGGCGGTTTCCTCCTGTTTTGCTTCTGTTGATCTCTTGCAATGGTATCCGTGTAACGGGAACTTAGTGTGTGCACCCATACAAAGGGTTCAGCTGAAGCCAGCTCCTGAGTAGGTGGGATATCAAGACAGACCTGTGAAAGTGAAAAGGCAGAAGCATGTTTAATGGTAGCCAGAAAAAATATATATATATTTTTTTTTTGGGGGGGGGAAATAAAACAGGTGTTAATTGTGACAGCTTCAAGAATAACTGCTAAATTTTAATACAAGCTTTTGTGGACATGTCCACTTCCTCAGGTGGTTATTGGTGTGAGTGCTGAGGGGCAAGAAATGTCTTATCTCATTACGCAGGATACCAGGATCACACAGAGGAAGGGGAACAGCTTAGCCTTCAGCTCATGTTAAGTGAGCGGCTTCCCTTCTTACATAGAACGTAAGAAGGGCTATGCTGAATTTGTGCAAAGACCTATGAGTATCTAGTACAGCATTATGTTTTACACAGCGGTGAACCAGTAGATTACAAGAGGTTCATAAGGAAGGGCTGAGCAAACCCATAACCAAAACAAAAAATAAGTGGGTTGTAATCCACAAAAGGTCACACTGAATGAAATCTGTTAGGGAACAACTAGACAGGCATTTGACCGATTGTTTCTGCCATGTTCCTCACTGTTTCTTTTTATATGTATTCTGTTGATTACATTACACTAAGACTACTTGTCAGTAGATCTGATCTTCTGACATAAGTATTGTATGTGGTATATTTTGTTTCACTGGTGGGGCTTGTCTTGTCTGCATGCTTGTTTGTTTATTTGTACTTTGATAGGTAGGGTTGTAAGCTACTCATAAAACATTTTAAATGTTTCTCTGAAACCAGTCATAACATCTTTGCTTTTTCACATAACTGCATATTATAGTGGTGCCTCGCACAGCGAGGTTAATCCGTCCCGGATTAACCCTCGCTGTGTGAAACATCGCTGAGCGGTAAGAAAAAACCAATTGGAACGCATTAAACAGTGTTTAATGCGTTCCAATTGGGCCGAATACTCATCGTTCAGCGATGCTTTCCTATGGCCGGCAGCCATTTTCGTGCCCTCCCCTCGCTGAACGAGGGCGCAAAAATGGCTGCAATCAGCTGTCCAGCGGGTCCAAAATGGCCACCGGAACAGCCGAAATGGCCGGCCGCAGCGTTTTTGCACCCTTGGTAAGCGAGGGGAGGGCGCGAAAACGCTGCGCGCAGCCATTTCAGCTGTTCTGGCAGCATTTTCGCGCACTCCCCTTGCTTACCAAGGGCGTGAAAACGCTGCGCCCGGCCATTTCGGCTATTCCGGTGGCCATTTTGAAGCCGCGGAACAGCTGATCGGCGAGTCGCAAAGCGAACGTCGGTAAGCGAACCGCTTACCGACCTTCGCTCTGCGATTTTCACCCATTGGGGGCATCGCTCTGCGATCGCATTAGTGATTGCAAAAGCATCACCGTAGAGTGAATTCATCGCTCTACGGGGCGCTCGTTCTGCGAGGCACCACTGTATTTGGGGGTGCACTGGCCCCTTCTGAGTTATACAGTTCTAACAGTTATCATAAACATGGGTCCAGAGGTGGGGGTTCATGGTATTCACCTTCAATATATGCTTTAATATAGCTAAAGCTTGCCTGAATGTTTGTGCTTATCTCCACTGTGGCAAGGTGCTACTTCCTTTATAAAGATAAAGCAAATGCATTTTAAGCAACATAGATTGAAATTAAAATCAAAACACCTGGCATGTTTTGTTTTGTTTTAAATATGGTGCTATATTGCCACATAAATGGAAATACATGACACCAGAGACGAAAGTTAAAGGAAGCCCATGACAAGAACTGGGAATCCTGAGACAAAATGCCTGTCACAGCATGAGCTTCTCTCACCTTTGGGATTATACAAACTAGCTTGCTTTGTTCAATGAATGGTCTTCAGGATTTCTGCATGGATTCCCTTGAAGTTTTTTCTCACAAACTTAGAAAAGCCACCTCAGTCACCTCTCAGCTACATGAGAATGCTTTCAGCTCCAGTACTAGACTACCTCTAACATATGTTTCTGGCCACACTGTCTGGCTTTTCCTAGTATCTGAATCACTGAATGAGTCTAATGCAATTTTGACTAATCTGGTTCTGCTTAATACACATTTCATCATCTTTTGACCAGGTCAAGATTCAGCTGAAGATGTGATCACATGGAGAAACAGATTACATTTTGGACCACCTGTGGTGCAGTAGGATGTGATCTATTTTCCGGATGACATAAGGAGACTTGCGCTTCAGTTTGACCTTGATCCATGCCCAAACCGGACCTTTTTTGGTCTGACTGCAGAGCTACAAATTGTGGGGGATCGGCTGGAGTGATTCCCCAACCGATGGAACGGTGTACATGAAGCTCTTAAAATATATATTGGCTTTCCTATGTCAAACATATTACATATAGTATCTGGTTTGTCTGCCTCCCTTGATTCTGTCTTGTTAAAATGACACACCACTGCAGATATTGTGTGGCCTTGCATGGAGAATATGTCAGGTATTGCACAGGAGCTGAGACATATGCTGGCCCTGGTCCTAATGTGCAGCTCTCCCCTCTCTAATCCCACCATCACCTGCCAACAGCACCACTGCAATTTAGAATTAGCTACTTTAGACAGCCGGGCTATGGAAGATAAAATGCAATCAAGACAGCTTAGGATCATACCCAGCAATGCCTTCTCTCTATAGCTTCCCAGGTCACCTTATCTCTTTCTCTGCTCTTTTTGTGTATATAGGAAGAGGCATACGAGACAGATATTGAATGTAAGATGTTCAGCATAGCTGTGTTGTTGTTATTGTTTAAGGAATCTCATGTATGTCAAAGATACAGACCCAGCTGTTGGTATCAGGCTCTCTAAAGGTCAAACTACCCAACAGAATAAACTCGTAGACTCAGACTATTTCAGTAGGAAATGAAGAGCAGCACATGGAGTGGGGCGGGTGGGAGATGTCCTCCTGCCATTTCAGGTGATGCTCCTCCCTATGCAGTCCACAAGCTACCACTGTTCTAAAGACAGAAGATCCTGGGTTCCAATTTTTTTTACTGGGGGATCTCCAGATTTAAACAGGGGCAGATGTGATGGAGAAGACTAAGACACTGGGGAACTGCCACTAATCAGTGTAAATAAATACACTGAAGCATAAATAAATACAGTGTAAATAAATACACTGAAATAGTCTGAAGTGCTTTAAAACTGTTTTCCATGGTGCAATACATAAACATATATGTATGTATGTATGTATGTATGTATGTGTGTGTGTGTGTGTGTGTGTGTGTGTGTGTATGTGTATATGTGTATATGTATATATATGTATATGTGTATATATATATATGTGTGTGTGTGTGTGTGTGTGTGTGTACATACACACACACATTTTTGTATGAGTTTTTTTAAAATGCAAGATGAAGTGGAAACAGGATGAAAGGAGTTTATGATTCAAATAATGAATGAAAGAAACACTGGCAGTTTTGTCCATTCCTGCTTTCCCGTACTCCTATGATTTTCAGTTTTCTGCTGGTAACTATCAGCTATGATCTCATGCTTAACACACCTGATTTGGTTTGATTTCAAAAGCTAAGCCATGTGAAGGGCAGTTAGTACCTGGACAGTTAGCCACCAAATAATTCTCTCTCTGGGAAGCACTAGCAAATAATCTAGTCTGGAAATCTAGGGTAACTTCCACCAGTCAGAGTTGACATCAGGACCATAAACATAGTGAGGCAACCAGGGCTTTGGCCCAGGTGCTAAATTTGGTGTGCCCATTCCCCTAGATTTCAAAGATTGAACCAGCACCCTGGTCCATCACCAAAGATCTATGGCCTTTGGGTCAAAAAGCTTTTGGGAAGGGTCCACAACCAATAAGGCAGAATGCCAGGAGGGAGCAGAGGAAAGATGGGTGGTATACCAAGCCCTACAGAGGCAGTGGGCTCAGCAGACCAAGCCTCCAGTCCAGTCTTCAAGAAGAGATGCAGTCTAGGTGGACAACAAGTAAAACTGGATAGTGTGGGTAGAACAGACCTCCCACATCAGAGAACTGTTCTACCTGGGTCTTGATGCCTCTAAAATAGAAAGTACAGATATAAAACACGTTTGATTAGTTCTTGCAGTTCTGACAATACTGCTGATCTCCAGCGGAGGAGGGGCGATGCTAGCAAGGTGGCTTGTGCTGTGATTCATCGTGTACTATTTTCACATTATGAATTATACAGCTGAGCTGGGGGTGCATTTTTAATAGCTTGTTCTGGCTGCCAAAAATGCTTGTTACAGCGCTAGTTGACAGTATCAAACTAGATGAACTGACTGACTCTGACCTGGACATTGTACAGGAGAGCTTCCAATATTGCTTAAAGAAAGGAGGCTAAAAACCTTAGATGCCAAGGCAGACCTTGAGAGGCAACAAAGCTAATTCCCAACCGATGGTCAGTCAACTTTGTTTCCAACAAAAAATGAGCAACAATGCATAGCCTTAATTACTTCCACAACCTAAATACAAACAGCAAGCCAAGGATGTAAAAATCATGGTTATTTCAGGATCTGGCTTTAGATATTATGAATCCCAGGTGCAGCAGTTGAAAACACCTGGCAAATGAGCAGTTCTGCCATCCAAATATTCTCTGAACTGAGCATATTACTCTGGGAACAGACCCAAATCTTTTAGAATATGGCGCAAAGCCCTTAGGTGTGGGAAGATACATATTAGGTGCATTAAACATCTTTTAGAGCTTCTTAGAGAGAGTGAGGGAGCTGGGATTAAAGATAAGTGTACAGTTAGAAACTCATTTAAATACACCTTTATCGCAAAGGTGAAACAGTGTATACTATATCTCTTGAAAGCCATGAGTGGGAATTAGTAACTGTGACAGAAGCTTACAAATTATTCAGATCAGATTTGGTAGAGTACTCATTTTAAAAGGTTGAAACTGAAAATTCAGTCAAGAAGTTCCATTAAAGCAGCTGAATGCCATTAAGCTTAGCAAGCCACCAAACTCCATGCTCTCCTGAGCTCATCTGACCTGAGCTTTGGGCACATTTTGGACCAGAGCCTGGCGTGCTCTGGTCCATGGGGTCACGAAGAGTCGGACACGACTAAACGACTAAACGAAACGAATAATCATCATCTTGGAACTGCAGATCTGGAAGGGACCTTATGGATCATCAAGTCCAGCCCCATGAAGGAGGCACAGTGAGGAACTGAATTGCCAACCTCTGGCTCTACAGCCAGATGCCTAAACCACTGAGCTATCCAGCAATTCATTTCAAAGTTTAGAGATATAATTATAATGCACAATTGTATTGAAAATCATATAGAACTAACTTTAAAATAACAGATTTTTCTTCCATTTCTAAGTATGGGAAAA
Organism: Pogona vitticeps; assembly: GCF_051106095.1. Taxonomy (NCBI): domain Eukaryota; kingdom Metazoa; phylum Chordata; class Lepidosauria; order Squamata; family Agamidae; genus Pogona; species Pogona vitticeps. The sequence goes on along the minus strand of NC_135786.1, from coordinate 152,684,034 downwards.
ACTCTTTTTTTAATTTTGTAGGCTGTGTTTCTGATTTCGGTTTTTGTTTTCTTTTTTTCTGTATGCTTGGTGCACTTCTTGTGATGATCAGTTTTTAGATTGAGAAACAAGTGAGGCAGAAAAAAAAACTTCGCACAAAAACTCAGGATTTACATTATATGGCTATATAACCCTAAACCAGGATGTAATGGGGTATGCCCTAGTCAACATATGGGAACACAATCCAATAAATATTCATAGGATTTCTGAAGTCCATCACTCTATCCGCAACACCACACTGGGTCTCCCTAGTTTCCCTATAATTCACAACATATTTCCTTCCTTAGAGACCTAAATTTTGGTGACCAAAATCAAATTAATACTGAGGGCAAATGTTGTCTAAAGCATTTCCAGGAACACAAGCATTCCTTTTAGATAAATGCCTGCCCCACCTCTTATTATGTTCCCCAGACCATCAAACACAACACAAGCAACAAAACCAAGTAATACAAATTTAATTTTGGCCTTGTTGTGCTGGCAGAAGATAGATTCATGTTTGGCTACAGTGCTGGTTTGGAGGGAGACCTCATTCCTTTTCTCTCTGTATTCTTCAAGCTTGCAAAAGGTTTTAAATGTAAATAGAGACATAATTTGTTTCAGACACACACACATAAAGTACCAAGCTGGCTACCAGAGATAAAAGCTTAATTTATATTTGTCATATTATTGCCCCTCCTTCCCTTCCTTTTGTAATGCAAACTGGGAACACACATGATTTAGCATGTTTTCTTTAAGCTTCATCCCATTTCATTGCACTATTGCCCTGAAAAAAGCAGTTTAAATAGTAAGTGATCTTTGTAGCATATCTAACACTGATGCTGCGTAGCTAAAATTGTAACTGGCCTGTTTTTCAGGAGGATTTTTCTGCTCCATAAGGAAACAACAAGGACTAAAATTGTACAGACCTTTTCAGATAATAGAACCAGGCTATTTAATGCTTATTCATGGGCAACAGATTCTCAAACTTCAATAATGACCCTGAAGCCTTTAATCAATGGCATATCCTCTACCCTTCAGAAACCAAGTACTTCAGTCCTTAGGCAAAATGTGCACTCTGTCCATAACACATGCATTTATATGTCCTTTGTAAAGACCTAGTTAGGACAGTATAAAAAATGGCAGGGGAAAAAAAAGCTTTATTTTAAAGAAATCAAAAGCAGCAGTTCTTTCATTTCAGCATTTTTCCATGACACTGCATGAACGTTTTCTGAGGAAACAAGCCAAATCGTATTTTCTTTGAAAGAAACCAGGAGCTAGAGATAAATGAGAATTTTGTTTTCAGTACGAATTTACCCAAATTCATGAAATAATCTTTAGCATCGGGGATGGGAAATAACAATAGCAAATTGTCACCACCATCGTTATCATTGACAAATTCCAGAATCACTATGTTGACTGCCATGTTCTGAGTGCTGTTTTTTTCAAAACATAACAGTTCTCACCTCTGTTTGGGATGGAAGGAACTTTGAATTTTAAAAATCTTAATGCGGAAGACAGAGAAACTGATAGCTTTCTTCCTCTAAGTCCAGGGCTTTGACTGCTCGACTCTTAAAATCTGTGCTTCAGTCCTCATGTTATGTGTTGAATTCAGGCTAATGTTGAGCTAGAGTTGCAACAGAGCTTCTATTTCCTTTGTTTACTTCTTGTTGTCGTCTTCTTCTTCAGTGTTTCCTGAATTTTAACACCTTATGTGGCAGACAGAAGCAAAACAGCATTCTCCATGCTGAAATACCTGTACATACTGAGTTTAGCCAATGAAGGTGGGGAGAATGTTGTTCTGATTGAAATTTTTGGAGGCAAATTCGTAGCCTCAGCTTATCTTCATCAGTCTGATATTTAGCTTTGTAGAAAACCTGCCTGAAATACACAAAGACAGGCAACTTGGATTGTTTTACCTAGTCTCCTGGCATATTAAGCTAACACCCTTTGCCTTGCAGAGTGTCAGCACCAGTCAACCTAGGTTGCTGTCTTTAAGGGTACAGTATATAGAGTTTGCTATCTACATTTTTCAGTATCCACAGGGGGACTTGATCCTCCATGAATACGGAGGTCCTACTTTTTCTGCCCAAGTAGACTGAGACCATAGCCCAGTTGGGCATTTGTATTAAAAAACACTCTCCATATAGTTAGGGGGAACAACCTAGTTCCACTTGCCTCCACCTCCAGTTTCACCATGTGCAGGACATGTTTGAAGAGGATAGCTTCGACTATTTGTGAGGATTCTCCATATGAATTTGAATTCTGATTTTCAAGGTTTGAGTTCATGTGGAAAACTCTCATAGATAAAACAGTTTTACTGTCCAGAGACACATTGACCATGAAGCATTCAGGATAATGGATGTCATGGGGGGGGGGGGATGAGGCTAATGCACTTCCCACAAGGGAGACGAACACTCCCTGTTATGAATGCCTAAATAGGAGATGTTTCTGTCTGCCTTACTTGACTTTTGACCCAAGAGAGAACATGTCCATTTGAGTTCAGAAAGCTAATCATAGTACTCCTTCAAGGTAATGTGGGAGGTTTTCATGCTCCTTCAGGAACATTAGCCATTTCTCTTAGTTAAAGCTTCAGGGATAAGTACTTAAGTAAAGAGGGGAAATATCTTTGACCTTCACTATGCATTTCATTAAAAGTAGGAAGATACATGGGTCAAACAGCTTTTCATTTCAAAGCAGCAAGTCATGCTAAACATAAAACCCACACTGGTGTAGAGAGACACATTTTATGGATGATCTATTTTCTTTGATGTACTGTTTGAAAGTCATTTCTTGCTCTTAGATTAAAAAGAAAACCGTATCCCTATGCTGCAATTATTACCTTTTAAAAACAAGGAAAAATAGTCCGGCTCCTTTCTTCAGAAGGAAAGAAGTACTTTCTCGGATGTGTTTATTTAATTTTTCCACCTCTTACTTCAATATAATCCTGGCAGCAGTTTTAAAATGATATTTAGTATTGAAATAATGAAGTTCATTTTAAAGCAACTCTCAAAATTTGCTGTTGTATTTGGGGGCAAAGAATTTGAGGAGATAATTCCATCAAATTTTGCATGCAACGAAGGAATTCGTCAACAGTTTCTTAAAGATGGTAGTGACTGTGGGCATGGAATACAGCATAGCTTCTTTTTAGAGTTGGAGGAATCTCTAGATTCTGGTTTCAGATAACATTATCTATCCTCAACTGCTAGTTCCTTTCAACCCCATTTGCACCAGTATCTGTATGTAGAAGTTCATGTGAAGATTTATATGCATTGTCAAACTAAAATCTGTACACATTTTCCTTGTGTGCATAGTTTTTGCAAGCCTGCTCCTTCATATAATAAAGGGTCAGAGATTTGCCTCAGATATGCATTTCCATAATATATGTCTTTTGCTTATGAATTCTTTTAAGTTCTGATTAAATTCACAACAGTACTTGGACCTTATGATTTCCCCCCCCTGCTTTTTTCATTTTTTTTTTTTTTGTTACGGTTTTTGCTGCTACTGTAACAGCAACTTTGCTGGTAGTGAGGCAATCAGTTTTCATTCCTTAAGCAGTCTTCAGTGTTGCAAAATTCTGTGGTGATGTGGGGAGAAATGACTGCATCACATGAATAAATGGGGCAGAGTATTCAGAAGAAATTGTGCCTAGTGGCTTTCCTTTTCCGGGGAACTGAGAAAAATATAAACTTTAGAGAATTTGTCCAGAAATGTCTTCTGAGAAATTTCAGGTCTGTTCAGCCAGCTCATCCTGGCATTTTGTACAACTCCTCTGAAGACTGGTCAGTGGTTAAACCGCTGTACTGCAGCTAAAACTGTGCTCACGACCTGGGGTTCAAATCCCAGGTAGCCGGCTCAAGGTTGACTCAGCCTTCTATCCTTCTGAGGTTGGTAAAATGAGTACCCAGCTTGCTGGGGGGGGGCAATGTGTAGCCTGCATAATTAAATTGTAAACCGCCCGGAGAGTGCTTGTAGCGCTATGGGGCGGTATATAAGTCCAAAAAAAATATCTGATTCAATCCCACACAGAAACCAAAAAAAATGAACATGTTTAAAATGTGTGACACTAGAAATTTAAAGTCCTGATTCATCTTTATAAGGTACATTTTAAAAAGCAACGTAATTTTTTCCCCTCCCTGACAATTGCTGCTGTGTTTAGTTTCATTTAGCTGTGAGATTGTAGACTTTCCTTTCATTTATCTTTTTCTATTCCACTTCCCTTTTTCCTTTCTTTTTGTTTTTAAAAAAATGACTTCAGGGAAAAATGCACAATTTGCAAGTGGTTCTGTGCATTTCCATGATGTATTGAAAAATGTGGTAACTATTGCCTGGGGAATGACCCAGCAAAAGTAAAATTGGCTTTGTTGATTGTGCCTTTGTGATCAATGAGTCTGTCCTGTTCCATTTTGCTTTGTCTGCCTGCTTAATTTCACAAAGGGAAATGGCAGCAGGTTTCTAAGTTCTACGCGTGTTATATTTTCTGCAAATTGCAGAAACCATGATAGGAAACTCCTTTGTTGTCATCAGCCTTATGGGAGATGTTGAAGGGACTGGACAATGTTGGTGGTGGCCAACCAGGTGGGGAAATCTGCCCAGCAGCTGCAGTGGTTACTACAATTCTGTCACAGCTTGCATTCCACACTGCCTTACTTACCACATACAAACATGTGGGAAATTTATTTAGGCTCTACATTGCTGCTGGGGCCTGTGAAAAAGAAGGTTTGGGAGTCACAATGTTGCTGCTTCACTCCCTACCTTATTCTACCTGGCTCAATGGGTTCAACGGTATGCACCCAATGGCTCTTTCCTTTGTCCCCTACCTACATGTCTCAATTTTTGGTGTGCCAATAATGCAGAAGCACATCACATGTGCAAACACATTCACTCTGACACCAGTTAGGAATGGGCTGAGATGAGTACCCTCTAGTTATATGTTGAATATAAGCTAAAATACTAATTTCCATTTAATGTTGTCATCCTGCAGGGTTGGGCATCCTCAATGAGAAAATCATAATTCCTGTGAAATTTCTCATCTGGAGTGAGATAGCCACATTTTGTTTGTCATCAGTTCTTCTAAGTTTTTATTTTCTATATTAGGAAGACATGCATCACTAAGTCAAGTACTAGGGTTATCCTTGTCTTAAATATAAAGTAGTGCCTGCAGATGTGAATGTTTAGAGAAGTAGATCTGTCTTTAAAAAAAATCTTTCACAGGGGAGAGATTTTCTGGTGACACTGATTCAATGATTGACTCACAACTTCAATAACTTTCAGAAACTGAGTATTTTGTTTAATTTTGCAAATTAATAAAATTGAGAGCACAACTGTGTGGATGTTTAAGAATCTGAAGCAGCAAATGGGTTGTTCACTCGAGCAGTCAGATATAAGCAGTCAGATACTCAATTCCTTGGGCTTTGCTTCTCAAACAGAAAGGATATCAGATTTAGGCAAATCTTGAATGGACAATTTTTTTTCAGACTGTGTCCTGTTGCAATGACTGTGTCCTTGTGCAATGTGTACAAATTACTCCAATGCTGTTTGGACTTTGCAGTAGCATTAATAGGTTATTTCCATGCTTTTTAACAATCAACCAGTTCTCTGCCTGCTCTGAGTCTGTATAATTTGCTTCACAAAAGAAAAGGGTAGTAAACTTACAGGCTGCGGAAAAAAACATGATGTATAAGTTTCAGAAATCTTGACAAAGCACTCTGTATCCCTCTTGCTCTGGAGGTGATATATTTTGCAAATATTCTTCACATCCCTCTCAAGCATATCTTGTGCTAGCTATCCAGCACAAGAGGCTAAAAACAAACAACTTCTCTGGATTTCCTTCCTCCTGATAGTTCCAGCCTGACTTTCCTCATCAGCTCCAAAGAACACATTTAATACATGACTGGGCTGTGCACATGAAACAGATGCCTTCTGCACTTTCTGCACTGCATGTTGTTCAATAAATGGGCAATGTCTGAACAACTTTGCACAAGATTTTTTCCCCATAATATTCTTCACCAAAAGATCACGCTATGTGAAGCAGGACCAGGTGGAGGGAGAGAGAGATTTTTTCCCTTATTTGTTTACTGAAAATGAGACATAATCAAATTCTGTTGATATAACAACAATATTGCATGCACTAACACTGGGTGAGAGAGTTCACAACCTAAGGACCCTTTGGAGGCTCACCCTGCCCCCCCCCGCTGGGCCAGAGGGGGGGAAATCGCCAGCTTCTGGGACTCTTCTGAAGCTTCCCATGCCTCAAAAGACACCCAGAAGCTGGTGATTTTGCCAGCGCTGGCCCCGTGCGGGGGTGGGGGGAGCATCACAAGGGTCTGAGTGAGCTTTCCCGGGCCCTTGCGATGCTCCCCCCACCCGGAAGCTGGCAATTTCGCCCGCGCTAGCCCCGTGGGTGGTGGTGGGAGCGTTGCAAGGGTCCTGGAAGGCCCTTGCGACGCTCCCCCCCACGGGGCTAGCGGGGACGAAATTGCTGCCTTCGCTCCATAAGATGCATAGACTTCCCCCCCACATTTTGGGGGAGAAAAAGTGTGTCTTATGGAGCAAAAAATACGGTAATTAGACTGAGCTGATCTCTTCACGTTTCTTACTCTTCTAATTAAAAGGAGTAACCACACTTTCCAGATTCATATTCATCAAGTACATACTTTAAAGTGACACAAATATCAGACTTTGTCCTTCTCCAGAGTCAACCACTCTGATATTTGTTTCATTGCCTGGAAAAACAGAGAAGCATACCAGTTCCCTGAGACTACAGTCAGTGAGGACATGGCAGTTCTAGCAATATACTTCAGTGCCTTCAGTCCAAAGGCCTAGAGAAGGTCCGCAGTAGAAACACAAAGTCCCAAAACTATCTATTCTTGTATGTATTTAAAGTACAGCTCAAGTGGGAGCAGGAGGTGGGGAGGAGAAGGAAAGTTGTCTTGTGCCTTCAATTTTTGGGCAATAGGCCTGAAAACAAAATCATAGCTACACTTGTTCTTCCATGCCCTGTCTCACCGCTGATTGAACTGCAGCTTTTCAGTCACTCTGATGATCCTGACTAAAGGCTAAGATTAGAAAAGAAATAACCTGCTAGTTGCACTTCCTTCTGTGCTCTTTTTTTTTTTTTTTTTGGAAACCTTAAATTGTTTCTGACTTAAATATGAAGAAATTCCCTCTCAATTGCACAAGCCACATTCAATAGTTACAGTTATTCCCATGAGGACTTTTTTTTCAACCTTTTAATGACAAAAGGCTTTTCTCAGGGGAAAAAAATGGCAGCCCTGATTCAGTACCAGAATGGCTGAACACACCTGGATCAGTTCAAGGCCTAGATACATCCAGTTTTATTTATCCCACATTTCAGTGGCTGCCATCTAGTAGTAAGATGCATCTAGATAAAGTTGTGGGCTGCTTATTAACCCTTCTCTAAAAACACAAACAAACCTTGAAATGAAATGCTCACCCATTCGTAAGTTCCTCTTTTAGCTTACAAACGTTGGTTTCCCCCAAAACACACAAAACTGATTCAGACACTGCGTGCTAAATATGTCATCAGATATTGAAGATATTATTCCTGGACTACAGGACCCTCAGTGCAGCAGCAAGCATGGACCCTGAGGAACCTTGGAAGCTGTAGTTGGGAAAAAATACACATTTTCCAAGTTGTCTGTCAGATGTACGTGTGGAAGATAAATCCATCAGTTTCTGTTAGTTATTATGGGTATCTAGTATGTGAAGGCACTCAACTGCTGGCAGTCAATTGCTGGGAATCAGCAAAGAGAAGGACTAGTTCCGTTCATACCCCACTGTTTCTGGGCTTCTCAGAAGCATCTCGCCAATTCTGTGAGAAGGCAATTGCTGGACTAGGGCAGACCATTGGCTTAATCCAGCACCATTCTCTTATAGGACTCTTGTGGCACCTCATTTTTCTTTAGCCATAAGACTTTAGAGACAGATCGATAGTAAGATGATTGTTTGCTATTACCAGAAGAGAGTTCAGCATGTTAGAGGTGAACACCTCTGAAGGAAAAGTTGTTCATCAAGTTAAACAGAGAACCATTTTAGAGAAAACATTGATCTGCTTGGGCTAAGAGGAAATAGATTTAAGGATGCAACTAAACTGTGTGAATTTGCTCAGTGTATCAAAGTTAAAGAAACCCGTCTCCGTATAATACATGACCCTCTGTGAAAATATACCTGTTGCTCCCTGACACAGGCAACAAGTTACAAGTATGCATCAGGAGATGTCAATTGCAAATGCAATGAATATGGCCATTGTTCTCAGTCCATAACACAATGAATTCGAAACATATTCATGCATTTGATAATCTGTGTTGTCAGTGTCGGATTCACACCAGAGCAAGGAAAATGACTCCATAAGGCAGAGTAGAAAAAGCAATAGACACAAACATATTTTGTCCACTTTTTCAAACCTTAAAGTCCAGTTCAGAAGCAGTTGAACAAGTAAGCTTTAATAATTTCCAAGGGGCAAGGGGAATAGAAAGGAATCTTTGCTTTGAAGTTAAGTGGTGGCAAAAAAATACAACTGAAAGGCAATGTGCCATAGAAATCGGTTAGAAGCATAAAATATGTCTCTACATTCTTTCTTTGCTGAAAACAGGATCAGGGGTGCTGTAAAATTAAATATATCTCTATCCCTCCATACAGCTCTTTGTGATTCTTTTTATTTACTCTGGAGCAGATAGAGGGGGGCTTGATCTGGATCAGCAGCACTATACTCAGGGAGGGAAAGTATAGGACTTCTAAGCCAGCTATTTACGTTTAAAATGACCTGTGTCTTGTATCATCATTTAAAAATCACAGAGACATAGCTGAGGTAGGAACATTTCAGGAGAGAAGTAGCTCCCCATTTATAGTGGTCCTGATATGGATCACAACCTTGCACACTTATTTTGAAGTAAATGAAAGAACACAGAAAACTACACACCGCCTCATGTAGTAGTTGGAACTTGAAACAATTCAGCTGGTATGGTCAAAAATCAGCACAGCATGAACTACAAAATGAAATGTTAGCAGCCAGGGGTCCTTTCACAGAGACAATGTAGATAGGAAGGAAAGGAGAGGGCATGAGCAAGGAGAAGCAGCTAAACCTCTCTTCCTGTGTGTCTTTGTTTGAAGAACAAATGTGATATAGCTGCTTCAGCTGTAACTTTAAAACAACAGCTCTGATGCAACCTACCTCTTTCCTGACTTATAACGGACAGAGAGGTGCCTGGCAAAATCCATCTTGCCAAGAACTTTTGGACCAGTGCTTCACACTGGTACATGCCTGACAAAGTGGTCCTGATCCATAAAAGCTCACAGAAAGTATGTTGATTTTTAAGGTGGTCTATAAAGATATCGTCTACTCTTGCCTTTGTATCCTCACTTCTCTGTTTCCTCTCCATTCCTACTTAAAGGGCTATTCATGGCTACTAGCCACAATAGAGACATGCTTTCTCATTTATGGGCTGTTCAACACCATCCAGTTTGCCACTGTGGGAGGCAGGATTCTGGAGTAACAGAATTCTTATTCTTCGGGGCTCTCACCTTGTTTGTTACCTACTGCTTTCTCTCTACTGGTTCATGTCTGGTAGTAGACCAGCTAGGAGAGACCCAAACCAACCCAATGTTGGTGGGTGCAGAGGAAAGCAACATATAAGAGGGAGATTAACATCCTTTTGCTTTGGCATTCTTTTTGTACTTTTTTTTACAATTCTAACCCAATTCAATTCTATCCTTAATGATTCTAACAAAGAGGAGTAACTGCTTTTATGGTACAGTCATAGCATTTTAGTCACTTTGACTGCAACAGCAGCAGCAGCAGCAGCAGCAGCAGCAGCAGCAGCAGCAGCAGCAGCAAAAACAACAACAACAACAACAACAACAACAACAACAACAACAACAACAACAACAACAACAACAACAACAACAACAATGTGCCATGAAGTCAATGCTGACGTATGCTGGCTTATGCTGACCTTCTCAGGGTTTTCCAGATAGCAAATACTCAGAAGAGGTTTATCATTCCCTTCTGGTGATGCTCTGGACAAGCAGGATGCTTGCAGGACATACAGTGGGGAATCAAACTCCCAACTTCTGGCTCCACAGTCAGATACCTAAACCACTGACCTAGCCAGCCAGCTTATTACTTTTATAATTATGAGGGGATTGGTTGGTTGGTTGGTTGGTTGGTTTTGTATACCACCCTACTACTCTGTTTCCCCCAAAATAAGACCTAACCTGAAAATAAGCCCTAGTATGATTTTTCAGGATGCTTGTAATATAAGCCGTACCCCCAAAATAAGCCCTAGTTAAGTGAAGCCCCAGCCTCCACCATGGTGCAACAACTAGAAGAAGATGACATGACTGTATTTGAATAAATGTAGATTGTTGTACATGAAAAAAAAAGAAAAGATCCCCTGAAAATAAGCCCTAATGCTTTTTTTTTGGAGGAAAAAAATAGTATAAGACGCTGTCTTATTTTTGGGGAAACACGTTAATGCAAAACACTATTCTGAGTGGTTTACAGCCAGGGTCCCCAACCCCCTGGCCATGGCCTAGGCAAGACTCAGCTGCAGAGGCATATCTCCCCTCCTGCACTCACACCCTTCACTAACGCACACCCCCCATGCACACACCCCACATACAAGCACGGATGCCCTGCCCACCCACTCATGCACTGACGGGTGCCCCTGCCCATGCATGCATGCACAGGTGCCCCACCTACCCATGCATGGACACCACCCCCTGTCCACACCCTAAACTGGTCCATGGTTCAGAAAAGGTTGGGGACCACTGGTTTACAGCATGATAAAACATGAAAACAATAAAATTACAAATAAAACCAATCAACAGATAAAACTACAAGATACATAATTATAATTTCTGTTTTCAGGGCCTCTAGTGGAAGAGGTTCATATAGTTCTCACTGAGCCTTGTGCTGTGCCTCATGCTATTGAATGAAAAACATGGAGATTTTTAAAAAAACAAGCAAGAGCAACAGAAGCTAGAAGTAACAATTGCTTTTGAGAAATGCAGAAGTTCATTTTCTGAATTGTGATTACAACAGGAACAGGACTTTACTACCTCCTTGGGGTCCCTGGGATTATTGGTGGAAGGTAGCCCCATTGAAATCAGTAGGATTTATATGCTCCTTCCCACATGAGACTAAACTGGCCCCATCTTTGCTGTCCTTCCACAAGCAGGTGAAGACCTTTCCCTTCAAGCAAGTTTTCCCTGAGTGACTGGCTGCCTGGATGGAGTTTTTAAATGGATCGTTGTACCTAACTGCTTTTAAAGTTTTTTGGTCTTGCTTATGTTTCTTTAGTATGGTATTTGTTTCATCCTTTTTAGTATTTTTATACTTCCTGTTATTAGCTTTAAATATTGTCTTTCAAATGATGTAAGCCACCCTGGGTCCTTCTTAAGGGGAAAGGTGGGGTAAAATATTTTAAATAAATAAATAACCCCTTGGATCCTTTCTAACTCTGTAATTCTATAATGCTATGGTTCCATGTACTGACTAATAAGTGTCATTAATTTCAGTGAGTCTACTCTAGCTTTTATTTTTAAAGATAATTTTCCAAGCTATGGCCATGGAACTCTCAACAGACCTCCACGGAGTACAGTGCCACACTGCAACGTGTGACACTGTGTCAGCAATGTAAACAAACCCAAAATGCTGGGACCTTTGGTGCATGCGCAGATGCAACACCATCCCTATTTATGAAATCAATTTTTACACCACTCCATAGCTGTATTATTCCTTATGTAAAAACATTTTCCTGGGACATTTTTTCTCATGCTCAAAGGGCTTTTTACGCAGAGAATCCTCTGACAGCAAACATTTAGGTGCACTAACCAAAATAGGAGTGCAACCTGTTCTGGTTGAGGAGAAGAGGCTCTGAATAACCCAGAGCTCATTCCCACTCTGTTCTCTTATGTCAGGGTAATTTATCAGGTAAACAAAACTCTAGGTATCACGTATGATAGAACATTTTGGACAGAGTTCAGCAAGAGGTATGTATCTAGTATACCCTGGAGTTTATTGTTGATATAAAAAGATATTCCCCTAAGGGAGGGAGTGTTGATTCAGATGATTTCTTCTTAACATCTAGTGGAGAAGGTGGTGTTTATCTTTTTCAGTAACCTTGATAGGCCGAGTGTATAAACAAAGAGTCTTATTTTTAGTAAAACCTAAGTTGTTTCCTGCATGAAGCCTGACTTCCATTTTGCCAGGAAGCTTAATATATGACAAGGTGCCTTGAAAGAGAATTAGATTTCTCCTCTCGTTCTCCCTCCCTCTTTCTCTCATTCTCCCTGTTCCCAGGGAAAAAGCATGAGCCTTTTTGTTTTGGATGGGGAAGTGCAACCAGCATGTAATCTATACACAGAAAGAAGGATAACGTGATTTTCACGCTGACCTTGTAATGAGATGTTTTTGATGTCTTGCTGTTTTTTTGGAGCAGCAAGTAGGTTGTGGCTTGAAGGATTCAACATGCTTAATGGGACTTTGTGTTATCTGTTGACCACAAAAAAAGGGGTTAATGTAAGACTATTTTGACTGCAGGCATAAAAGCTGGTTTTATGACCTCCATAAACACTGCTAATCACTCTGAAGTGATCAGTGACTTGGAGCTCATTTTGATCTCTTCAGCATGCTTGGGCAATTGGAGTGTAACATTTGATGAGCCCCTCCTCCCAACAGACAGACACACTTTAAACAAAAGGAAATGGAGTTAGGTTTTAGGAAGCCTCAACAATGATGAAAAGCATGAAAGCAAGTAAGATGTGGCAATCAGTAATAATGTAGCCTGCTGCTTTTCAGATCAGACTTATGGTACATTTTAGTCATTTATAACTATAGAATGAGACTTATTTTTAAGGATGTATCCTTAAAAGTCGATTCTCTTTTCCTTCTCTTCTCCCTCTTATGTTTAAGGTAAATCTTCTCAAGGCAGATGAGAAAGCCAACATTTAAAACAATAAATATGTGCATTAGTTAAAACTGCTGAAACAGCTTTTTAAAATCATGTTACAAAAAGGCACTTTTGAAAAAAGCAACTTGGAATGACCAGATTTTAAAGAACTATTTAGAACTGGGACAGAGTAGAATTGCCCTGTCTTACTGAAGTCTAAGAAAAAGCTAATATTTCTCAGGTCACCAAGCAGGGATTCAAATCACAGGGTGAGGTGTGCTGGAAGAGAACATTTAATTGTTTTGTTTGTGAATGCTTTAATGGCTGAGCACTCATCTCCTCCCACAGAGTCGGGGCTCAGTAATTCAGTGTGAATGTATTTCTGTGGGTATTATACACATAGTATTTGCTTAGAAAGTAGTGCAGGAAATCCATGCCATCCATCTCTCTTTCTCATGGACACAGACACATGATTTTGTAGTTGTTACTGAGAGTCCACCTCTTTTGACACCCCTCTGGTTTCAGAGAATGGGATTCTGTTAACCCGACAACTTAAGTGGGAATCATGCACAGATTCCATGGTAGGGTATTTCACAAGAATGGGACCTCCACACAATAGTTTTTGTGTCAACTTAAAGACTAGAATGTGATTTTGGCCAAAAAAAGAATGGGACAGGTTTTCACTGGCTCAATATTATTTTGGTACATCTGATTAAATGGGATAGAATCAGTAAGTTTTCTTACAATACTGTTGTTAATGACATCTGGTAGGAATTTCTAGTTTATAAGCTCCTTTGTGATAATTTGAATGTGGGATTGGCAAATGGAAGGTCTTCATCACAGCATTCTTATTGATCTTCCATGATAATTTTTTCTTCCTAGTCCCCAACATTCCAGATAATTTCAGGGGACTCATTTGCCCATCTCCCTGGTGGCTTCACTCTTTATGGGCTTTGAAGTGCTGTCAGTACTGCTCAGGATCTGGAATATATGGGTGATAGTTCCAGAAAGCGTGCTGAATCACTTTTTAAAAATGAACTCCATATTTATTTTGTCTTCCTAGTCTCTGTCTTTCAAGATGATTCCCATGGGCTTCTTTGTTTTATCATTAAAAAGTACCATTATAAAATATATGTATTATATTCGTGTATGTTTTATAACAGTTTTCAATTCTCCATTTAATTTCTTCCATGATTTCTTCATCTTTATCAGCAGCTGGGGCACATACTTGTTAGCATTCCAAGTCTCCGTATGGATTAAAGTTCATAACAGATGCCCTTGTAGCTTTTTACACCATGTTTGTAACCACACAATGGTATATAGATGGATATAGGATCTCAATACAGATATATATATTCCTGTAATTTTTTTTTACATTTTACAATATATGTCCATGTGTTTATCAGCATCTATTGTGCAAAACAATAATTGCTGAGGAGAATGACCATGAAAAGAAAAAGAAACGAAAAGAAAAGGCAGTGGCAGTTTTCAAAAAAAGCTATAAAGTGATGATACACAGACACCATGGCAGAAATCCTATTGTTTAGGGTACTAGGTTGCACTAGAGTAGGCCCAGCAAATTGGCAGGATCTGTTGACACAACCCCTCTGTAAGTTCCAGTAATTCAAGTGGGCCTACTCTAGTAGTAACTTACTTTAATTTAATAAGTCATAACTAGAGGTTGAATAAATGGAATTTACAAAGGGGTTGTCTTAGCAAATCCCTGCTGATTCAATGGTCCAACTCTAGTGTGACTTACTACACTAAGCAACAGGATTTCAGCCTGCATGTAGTTCAGATTACAAATGGACAAATTACTCTACTTTAGTTCTGTGTTACTTCTGCCTCATTTCACCCTGGCTCTATTCCTTCCTTCCACCGTATGGTGAACTTTTTGAGATCTTCAAAAAGGCAAATTAATATTCATATTGCCTACAGGACTATGTGGTCATCTGCAGGTTTTCTTTAAAGTGTACATCTTTCCCTTCCCTTCTACACATTGAAGCAACAGATATTTGAAGATCGGCCTTCCTTCCAAAGATTGTCATATATGAAAAAAAATCATGGTTGCGCCCATAAACCATCCCACACCTTGTAGAAGTCTCTAGGAGGGAGGTTTACCATCTCTCCCAGTCCCAGCCCCTCTGGACATTTGAAATCATGTTTTGAAGACAAGCATATTAGTCACAGTGGAAGGCAGGCTTCTGAGCCATTTGGAGTTGTTATGTTCATAGGAAAAAGAAGAATTTCTATTCTGAGGCAGCTGTTAGAACACCTATAATAATGAAGCATTACAGATAATATTGTGGGTGTGTACACTTATTTTCATATCTGCAATCCATTCTGAACACACATGGTTGTTCTTCTACCATCAACACTCCTAGTCCAGATGGCTTTGTGTATCAAGGCTGGGCTATATGTAGTGACCCTCTACATATGTTTAGAGCACAACTTCTGTAAACTTCATCCCTTGATTATGTTGGCTAGGGCTGATGGGAACTGAAGATCAAAACTAGCTAGAGGGCCACACTTGTCCAGCCTCTTTTACACCAAGCCAGCACTCATGGAAATTATGATTTAAAAATAAACAATATTTATCACTGACTGTATTTGAATAGAAACGAGCATCATGTTGGGAGATTCTCCTGGCATGCGGTAAGCTAAGAAGAAGTCATAAGACAGATAATTCCCTTGCATATCACAGGAATTCTGAGAATAGTGACTATTCTTAGCTCTCCTGCATATCACCTTATGATTACCTATTGTTTTGTCTGTTTATAGTACCACTTATCTCCTCCAGGTTTTCTCCCATCATTTCTGCCCCTTCGTTCTTCTTCATGCACAACAGTCCTTTATTGCATTGTAGTGATTCATTCCAAAGCTGCATGTTTTGCAATTGGATAGATGAGGAAAGAGACTCTGCCAATTAAAAAAAAGCAACCAAGTGGTCCAGTCTTACATTCGGTTACAAAAAACTCTACTGAATACTTTCAGATGCAAAGCATTGTACGGGCCTTTATTCTACAAAGATTACTACTTCTGAGGGACATGGTGGGGGGGAAATCAAACAGAAACTTTATGTTGCAATGCTAAAACAAACCTTGCAGTGCGTTGGATGAAGAGAAATAAGAAGTTAACAATGTCCCATGTTTATTTTACTTCTAAACGTATCAGCACTGACATAGTCTTTGCCACGTCTGCCAGATTTGATGAGAAGTAACAAGTGCTGTGATAAAAAGCACACCTAGTATTTTTTTTTATCACAGCCTTGATGGGCTCCTCCAGATGGTAGCTTAGAGGGCCATAAAAGCTAGCTCAGTGGTTCCAGCAGGAGAACTTTGAGACACTTGTACGATGTGACCTCTGGGCTGCAAAAGAAGGAAGAAAAGAACAACTTCTCTCTGTTCCAGAATAAAGAGTTATCTAGGAATATGTTTTAAATGTTTAATAGTAGCCATAGAAAGCTTTACCTCTCTCACCACATGTCAAATCTTCTTCTTTTTTCTGTGAGTTTCAGTCCCCCAATGTTACTTATATAGTAACTCTGTCCCCTCCCCCCACAATAACCTTATTGTGCTGCAGTGAGGAAAGTCTGCATTTGGAAAGGTAAGAGGTGAGCTTTTATTTATTCACCGGCAGCCTGAGATTTTTAGATACGGTGGTTCCCAACCTTGGGTCCCCAGATGTTCTTGGACTAAAACTCCCTGCAGCTTTTACCACTAACTGTGCTGGCCAGGATGTCTGGGAGTTGTAGTCCAAGAACATCTAGGGACCCAAAGCTGAGACCCATTGGAAGGATGCCTTCTAGATGGCAGAATAGTCCTCCTCTCCTTTCGCTCTTGCTCATTCACTCTCTTGTTTTAAGTTATTGAGATTTCTTTTAAGGTGGACAGCTCTATTTCGGTTTTATGTCTTTTAATTCAAGATGGTCCTAAGGTGTTGCAGTTTGATATTCACACAGTGTTTTTTCTTGTTTGGATTTTGCACTAAAATAAACTGCAGTACAGCATGGCCCCTTAATTAGTAGCTTTGGGAGGAGGTGTTTCATGAGGAAAGCGTGGGCACATGCCTAGAACTCCAGTCCTGTCTGGATACCTCCCTTTTCTGCACCTACAATTAAAAACATTTAAAAAAATATAAGGACATTCCACCATGCATCTTTCTCCATTATGTCTAACGGCACCCTGAGATCAATGGTAGGAGCTGTGTTGTGTGCCGAAGAAAACAGAAGAGCAATAAGACTTTCATTTCACGTAGAAGAAAGTAGAAGAGCTGTATAATAAGGTGGAGGATCCCTGGAGATGGGCAGAACATGGAAGTTACTTATATTTCTAAAATCATTTAATGCTATCTGGAGAATTCTAGAATGTTTACTCCAAAATGTTTTGTAAAGCTTAGGAACTGGGCTTATGCTGATGGCTAGGTCAGAAACCTTGCACATATAATCAGAAAACAGTGAGAACATTTATTGCTTACCAATTGAATTTGAGAGATGCTCCCAGGCTCAGATCGGTAAGAATCACCTGAAAGAATGGATGTCTAGAGTAAATGCTGAAAGTAAAAGCCAAAGAAACTGAACACAGCTAGAAAAAGATTACATGTAACAGCAGGAAAACAGGTTACAGTGGGCTGACAAATCTTAAATGCCTATTGATTTTTCCTCTCCCTTTTATTGCATTTCTATATGTTGTTAGTTTTGGGTTAGGACACTGTGCAGTTGAGTACTATCAATTCCATCACTACTCCCATCCATGTAAGGCCTTGAGATAGATCCAGAAGGGAAGGAACCACCTCCTCCATGCATGTGGCTTGCAGCACGCAATTTGCTGTTGACATTAAACAGACTGAGGAAGGTGGTACGCCAGTTATCTTGGGGAAGATTAACAAGACAAAGAAACATTTCTCCAACTGCAGAATCACTGAACTGCTACCAGAATAATTAAAGATGACAAAGCTACAAAGTGTACCCTTGGAGCGAAGCACAGAGACTGGCTGAGTCAGCTGTCTCTACTCAGTCATGGTGATTATGTGGGAGAGAAAAAGGGTAGCAGTGGAATGTTACTTTTGTTTCTGGCCAGGAAGTAATCATTACTTCTCATCTCTGATTTGTAACAGTCTCTTTAAAAGAGATCTTACAAGCTGAAAGGTGTCGGGCAGGCTTGCTCAATTTCCCAGCTGATTGCCACCCAACAATCCGTCTTGCGCCTTCTGGAAATACTGCAAACTTCCACTTGTTTGACTATGCCCTGCAGAATCCTACTTGCTTGCTTCTTTTCTTCCCCTAAAGGTCCTGCTTTGCTCTGGTTGAAGATTTTCTTTATCATCATCTTAGAACTGTAGAGTTGAAAGGGGCCCTATGAATCATTGAGTCTAGACCCTGTCAAGGAGGTACAGTGTGGAATTGAACTCCCAACCTCTGGCTCTGCAGCCAGAAACCAAAACCGCTGAGCCATCCAGCTGTTACTATACCTGGTCATTTTTAATCCATGAGTCACTCTACTTCAGAAGAGTTTTCCCAGGTCCCTTGACAGACACCAAATATCAATGCCGGTGTCACAACAAACTCTGGTTTGCACTAACCACTAAAATATGAATTGAGCCTCTAGATACAGGAAAAAAATCCTCATCAGGTTCCTCATTACTTTTGTCATCTCAGCACAAGAAGGGACTTTTCTGCAAAATTTTAAAGCCACATAAGATTCCTCACATCTGGTTGAGAATAACCATTCTGTTGTCAGACCTCCAAGACTCACAGACGGAAGAGGGTTCTGTCAGCAGAATGGCAATTGTATTGGCAGATGGTGATTTTTGCTAATAGAAAAGTCTTCTGTTTGATCCTAACCATTTCTGGCCAATGCACTGGTGAGTTATGATTGTATGGTCACAGTGTGATACTTTTGTCCATGGACTTTAGATTTTAGAATGGGGTGGGAAAGATGCTTTTTGAATTCTTTGTTCTCCTTGATACAATAAGATACCTCAGCGAGAGATTTTAAAGATTCATTGCTTCTAATCAAGATTAAAAGAAACAACTTTCTTCCCTGTAGTTTGTGCAAAATGTCTCTACTGTCTTTTCCCTTTAAAAAGCTGAGCTAAGCAAAACATGCAAAATCACACACTGGCATACACATACAGAGAGGGAGAGGGAGAGGGAGAGAACAAGCAAGCAAGCACAAAAAGACTCTATGATTCTTAAGAAAAACAAAAAAACCCATTCAGTGCTTCAAATTCATAAACAAAACAGCAATTATCTTGATGTTGGGCAATTTACACAATTGTACAAAAAGTGGGCACTTTTACACAAAATTAACAGCTTTACCCAGTCCTTCCTAATCTGAGAATTCTTTTGGGATTCCCGGGGAATTCCTTGCCATTCTCAATAGTGAAAATAAGAATGTTGCAATTCCTTTTCATCCTCCATTTCCTAGCCCTGCATCCTCTGGCAGGTGCCCACTAAGAAGAGTGCCCATTCTTAGATACAACACTAGTTGGGCAGCACTGGCTACACAGAAACAATGTTTTTGCCCAAGGAGTTCAGCAGTTCCATTTTCATGACACATCAAGCAGGCTGCCCTTCCCACTCCATAGGGATTGCTCATCCAGCAGATGGCTGGATGGCAGTAGTTTCAGGGCTTGTTGGCAGCAGTAGCAGGGATGACAGAAGTCTTCTTAGTTCAGTGGCCCCTGCCACTGGTAGAATGAATTTCCTTACCATACTTTAAAATCATCATCATCATCATCATCATCATCATCATCATCATCATCATAGAACTGCAGAGCTGGAAGAGTCCCTAAAGATCAGATAGCTCAGTGTTTTAGGCATCTGGCTCTGGAGCCAAAGGTTGAGAGTTTGATTCCCTGCTGTGCCGCATGGACAGGGGTTGGACTTGATAAACCATAAGGTTTCTTCCAGCTCTGCAGTTCTAAGATGACAACAAGCCATAATTGAGTCCAGCCCCTGTCAAGGAGGCACAGTGGAGAGTTGAACTCCCAATATCTGGCTCTGCAACCAGATGCTAAACCGCTGAGCTATTGACAATGTACACTATATTAAAGTGCAGTAAGGCACATGTCACGTGAAGCCACACAGGTCACTTCATTTTGACAACAGTTTGAGAGATACCTATATTTCTAGTGCAGGACACATCTTCCCTCTCATTTTTCCTTGTACATTTTTGTCACATTGTTTTGCTAGTTGAGAGAAGGAAAAGGGGAAGTGTGTTGTGTGATGGGAAACTGAGGAATGTCAGCCCCCATGGTCTCATTTTTTCTAGGATCTTGGATGGACAGAAAAAAAGGGCATGATTTTTTCCCATTTCCTTTCCAGATGATCTCAGCGAATTTCTGAATTAATTTGAAAAGAGCTTCGTGTTGCAGATTTAGGATCTCTAAACATTATTATTATTATTATTATTATTATTATTATTATTATTATTATTATTATTATTATTATTATTATTATTATTATTATTATTATTATTATTATTATTATTATTATTATTATTATTATTATTATTATTATTATTATTATTATTAATCACCAGCTATCTTTTTCTGATATGATTAAACTATAACAATAATCTGAAATACTGGATAAGATTCCAGCCACTTAAATAATTCATTCTCAACAGAAGAGTGAGGCTCCTGCTTAAATGTCTCCCACTGATATCAAAGTATGTGATTTTGGGTGGAAAATGTGTACATTTTACCGAGGTATATAGACCACCCTGTGGGTGATCATGGAACAAATGAAGGCTAATTGCCTTAGAGAGAGAACAAAAGAGTCAACAGCAGATGTCCAAGCCAGTGGAGCCAACTGGCAATGTCCTGAGAGCCCTTTTATGTACTTAGCATGATTACATAGTATGTTATGAGAAAAACAGATAGGATACTAGTTACCTAATCTTAAGTAGGATTGGCTAAAATAACCCTTTGAACTTATGTTCTACCTCTAAGTGAAAGGGCAGAAGAAGGGGTTACCCCGCCTGCTGCCAGCTGCCGCTTCCTGCCAGGAGAGTATGCACGTCACTGGAACAGAATGCAGCTACAACCTTTAAGGAGAAGTTTCCCACACCACCCTAAG
The DNA here is from genome assembly GCF_051106095.1 of Pogona vitticeps. Lineage (NCBI taxonomy): Eukaryota > Metazoa > Chordata > Lepidosauria > Squamata > Agamidae > Pogona > Pogona vitticeps. The sequence continues at coordinate 152,663,022 of NC_135786.1, read as the reverse complement.
ACTCACAGTAAGTAATTTTTCTTGTTTCAATCCTTGCTTCCAGTTGCCCAGCAAGTTGTCACTTCCATTTCGATTCTGTATATGAAGAACGAAGATAACAGTTGGCATGTGCTTCCCATCAGGACAGGAATTTATCACAATCCAGATGTGGCTCCTAAAATATTGCACTATGTGCAGTCAAGTGATTTAATAAGATGTTCTGTTACACATTTTCCAGCTGAAAATCAAATGTGAATCTTATGTTTTGGCCTAAGTTCCTAGTCATGTTCCATCTATGTATATACCATATTTTTCGCAATGCATTGTGCCCAATGTGATTTACAAAAACAAATACAACATCATTTACTATCAGTACAGCAGATTGTAATATCAACATATCACAATATGACATACATGCAATACACCACTACACTACAATTTATTTCACCAACATATATCAATAGGTCTCTTCACAGTATGGAATACCAATATGATCAACCTTGTATTTGCATTACACAACTTATTAAAAAAATTCATAACAAGACTCCTAAAAGGTTGTTGGGCATTTGGTCAGAGAGTTCGCCTGGCGCTTATCTACCACCTTCTCACTGTGTCGAGTCCCTAGACCTCAGCAGTGTGTAGCATAAGCCCTTTGAACAAGTCTGACCTAAAAAGAACACTTTGCACTTACTCAGTGCTTTGCAAGTACAGGCACATGGGCTTTGTGATTCCTTAGAACTTACAACAGCTCAGTGAGGTAGGACTCTTAAATGTAGCTAATTTGTGGCCCTTACCGGATTTAGCCAGACTCCGCTGTTCAAGAGACCAGTCCTCAATAAGGATTTCTATTATTAAATTTTTATTAGAAAAATAAATTTTCATTAGAAATCAGTTTATATTGCAAAAGCATTAGCATTCAAGGACATATTCAGAGATCTTTACAGTTAAATAAAATAACCAATTCCCCTTTAAAATAAAAAAACTGCTAAAAGCTAATATAATGTAGGCTACAGTGGGCTAGCCCCCTTCTTTCTCCTTACTTACATCCTTCCTCCTTCGTGGAATTGAACATCACACATAAACATCATCAGTCTCCATCCATCATCAGTAAGAGATACATTCACATAACCCATCTTCCATTTTCTATCCTCCTCAAAATTCCACAGTGCATCCTGGACAGGCTGTTTGCAACAACATTCAGCTTCCTAGGAAGGTGCTGAACTTTAAAATCAAACTCCTGTAAAGTTAAACTCCTTCGCAACAATTTTTTGTCATGAGATTTCATATTTTGCAGCCAGATTAATGCACGATAATCAGTTTGCAGTGTAAACCTGCGCCCCCAAAGATATGGTTTCAACAGCTGAATAGCCCAAAGATATTGGTTTGTTATGTTTTGTTAACTTGCTTCTAATTTATGGTGACCCTAATAGGGCTTTTGAGGCATGTGAGCTGTTCCAGAAGTGGTTTACTGTTGCCACACACACCCTAGAAATTTTCTATAGCAATTTGAATCCAGGTCTTTAGGTCCTAGTTTTTGGACTTCCACCACACTACACTGGCTCTTGTATTAAGAAAGAAAACTGGCTCATATCTACTTCACAGAAAGAAAACAATAAAAGTATCTCAAGCCACCTCAGATCGCCCACCCTCAAGCAAGAGACACAGCCCACTTACAGGGGGGGTCCCATATCCTGAGGAAAGAAAGAGCACCCTCATACTCATGGCAACTCCCCTCTTGGCTGCCTTTAAGCAATGAAGGAATATGATTGGGAATATGGGAGAAGCTTCTCCCTGGGCACATATCTTCAGTAAAGAGAAGAGGAAAGGGGACCAAAACATAATGACATATGCCCATGTAGCATGTAGCAGGGACTCCATAGTGAAGGTTCAGAAAGCCAGGCCTTGATGGTGACAAGTACTTGGCCTCCTTCTCCTTCATATCTGGTATCCTGTCAGTTATTATGGTAAGCAACAAACAAACATGGATGGTATCTCGGTAAGGATGAAATGCTTCCTAAGGCAGTACTGGACCATGATGAGGTGGGCCCATCGTTACTGCTCCCAGGTAATCCTTGCTCCCCATATGGATTTAGGTCCTGGAGACAAAGGTGAATTATGGACATATGGGGGGTACATTGTTGGTTAGCACAATATATGATGCTGCACCACATCCTTCCTCATCAGTGGGAACATTGGTTTAAGGAATCAGCCTTAGTGTTCAGTTTCCCGGGTTTGTAGCATGTGACCCCCTCGCTGGGCATCTTTAAAAACCAACTTAAGACCTGGTTATTCAAACAGGCCATCCCCCCAGGCACTACTTAAATTTCTTCTTCCCATCTTGAACTATTGTTTTCATTGTACAATGCTGTAAAACTGTTATTATATATTAACTGTTTTTATCTTGTCTGTTGTGAGCCGCCCCAAGTAGACTATGTCTAGATGGGCGGCATATAAGTGCAATAAATAAATAATAAATGAATGAACCAATAGGAGACAGCCTGAACTGTGATCTTAAGGAGACAGATTTTCTTTGATCAGTGGATCTAATCAGGATTCCAAATCAACGGAGAAACCCTGTGGGCATAGAGATGGATCCCTTCTCTAACCCTTCCTCCTGTTTTCATACAGTGAGTGCGAGAGCAGGAACAGTACAAAAATAACAGTTGGAGAGGCTCTACTCTCTCTTCCCTCTACCCCCACAATTATGATTGTAATTCATTTATAAAGTTTTTTTTAAAAAAATAGGGATACAAAGGCCTATTAATCAGTTACTGTCATTCTCACCCATATACAGAATTTAAGGGACTTTGCTACCAAGACCCAAGTTTTGACTAATAGCAACTTAATAATTACATCTGCATTATATTTCACAAGCAGCCAAACATCTTTAATAACTTTCTCTTGTCACTTCATCAAGTCAGGCCACTTCCATTTACAACCTAATTTCTTTATCTATGCTGATGTGCTATTTATGGCAACCATTTATGCCATGTTTATAATGATAAAAAAAGTGAAATGCAATATGCGCAATCAAATCTTAAGTCGCACAAGCCTCTACATACATGCAAATCGTATTATTCACTGGGGGATACCATCTGCATTTTTCTTGCGGATCAGTCCTAAGGACATGAAGATTGCAGTTGGGAGTAGGCAAAAATCAATCAGATATTCCCTTTGCAGTTAAGAATTCAAATAACACTGCGTAGTATAAATTTTATTACTAGCTTCACTATACAGCATGGAGATAACAGCAATGTCGTCCTTACAGGAGGACCCAGGGAGGGGAAGCTGAGTCAGTTCTTAGTAATTGTTATGAAGAGATTGTGTCCCACCTAGGCTGTTTCTGTGTCTCAACAGTGGAGCATGCGCTTCTGGGTAAGAATCATGAGGCACAAAGGTTCTTGTTACAATTTGTTTATTAGCCTTTAAGCTGCCAAAGGACAGTTTGTCATTTTTTGACTCTTAGCAGTAATTTCCATCACTCCATTTTTCCCCCCCTAGCTGCCACTGGGAAGGCATAATAGCTTGTAAGGACTTCCGTTTCTGTATGAGCAATGAACTTTAATTCTCACCTTTAAAGCCTGCTATCTATTACAAGGACAGAACCTTTCCATTAACATCCCGTGTTTGTAACTGCCTAAGCAATTAACTAATGGTATTTTTAAAAATCCCATCCTCCATCCTCATCATTTGATAAGTTCTTTTCATAAAGCAGTTTTATGAGCCGCCTAACCATAGCCACTGTTACTACTCCCACCTTTTCCATTTGTTAGGAGTTGCTTTATAGCTGATAGTAAGCAGACAAAAGTAATAAACCCTGTGAAAGAAGATTAACACAGTTCTATTTAACTTGCTTATTGATTTTTCTTTCAGTCTGAATACTCAAAAGCATCCAAGACTGCAATAAACAACTTCAGCAGGGTGCAGTAAAGGAGTGCATACGGAGACTTCTCTAATACAGATCCTTCATTCATCTATATATGTCCTATGTACTATGGTACTATGCCAGGCAACCATTCTTCACGAACCTTATTGCATGCTAATACTAATGAACAAATGAGACTTGCAGCAAAATGTTGCAGTGTGAATTACTCCAATTTGGTTCTTCAACCAGTCACACCCCTCTTTCCAGGATGCTGTTTAATTTTCCTTGCTTTCATCTCCTCTCCTGCCTTCTGTCCATAGGTCCTCCATATTCTACAGACAAAGAACGTGCTCAGCTCCTATTATTGAATTGTTTTGTGGGTAGGTTGCTTGGGTTTTGCCCCATTTGGTTTTTTTCCTAAACCTCTTTTGTGTTTCAGGATACCTTCATGTTCCCAAGCATGTCAATACCTGTCTCTTGTAAACTATATGAACTGCTGGATGGCTTAGTGGTTTAGGTATTTGGATGTGGAGCCAGAGGTTGGGAGTTCGATTCCCCCGCTCTGCCTCCTTGACAGGTGCTGGACTCAATGATCCACAGGGTCCTTTCCAGCACTGCAGTTCTAAATAGTGATGGGCCAGTTCACCCTTCAGCTCAATGTGTTTGGTGCTTCCCAGCCCCACCTCCTCCAGCAGGTGCCCACTCAGAAGCAGTTCCCTGGCTTTCCTGCCCTGCCTCCTCTACGTGATGCCTCTGAGTGGTCTCCTACCGGAGAAGGCAGGGCTGGGAAGCACTGAACACCTGTATGTCCAAAGGACAAATTGGCACCAACTGTCATTTCAGTGGTTTGTGCCCATCTCTAGTTCTAAGATGCTGGTGGTGATGATTATGACTCAAGCTCAGCCTCCCCCCCCCCAACTTCCCTTTCACATTCCACCCATATCCAGCTTAGTTTTCATATCTTGTCTGATGGAGAGGCAATGTTCCCCAAAGCCTACACTTACATGTGTGCCTCTGTGCTCATTATGTGTCTTTTTGATTGGCCTATGAATATGATCCTTCTGAATGGACCTTGGATCTATACTTCAGTGGTTCTGCACTGTTTTGACAAGCACAGTATGATTACATAAAAGCCCAATAAAGCAGAAGATATCTCTATATCATTGAGTAATAGGTAGGGACTGGAGGGGACACTTTAATGAGCTTGACCTTTGCAGTGATCTGTCAGGGTGTTTCATGTGGGAGATTCTGGTAATGAATAGAAAGGGTTAACCACTTTTTATAATCTGGCAATCAGGTTTTCAGCTACCTTCAACACCTTATTATTTGAATAGAGAACAGTTATGCTTATTTGAATAAATACTTGTTTTGTTTTTTAAGTATCAAAATATGATAGTACATAATTATCTTGGTCTGGACTGCCCCCATCTTACAGACGTCTACAGATCTCCCTGTTTCAATGAAAACACAAAATGGCTGATTAATGAATACAGGGAGGAACTAGATAAATAAGAAAATCTTTCCTGGTGGAAGGCAACCCTCTTCTTATTTCTGAGGCTATACCACTGAATAAGCAAACATAGACATCTGACCTGCAATATTTTGGATCCAGTTCTTTCTGCAAATGTCGAGTTGTAGTTTTGCTCTCTCTAATTTTACCACCCACCCCTCCCGTATCCTTGGTGGAAGTCAAAACCAAGTCTACCTCTCCCCCAATTTGTGGGACTGTGCTGATCAGCTGATTGGGGTGCAGTAGGAATATGAGCACTGCCTGACATCCAATGGGCTATCTCTCTAACTTCTGGTCTGGCTTATATATTCATGCAAAGCATCTCACAGTGCTGTGCTAAACAAATGTAGCTGGGAGTAACCAGTCAGCTCTTTCTAGAACAATTGTTCCTAGCCTTGTGACTCCTGATGATTTTCTCCAAAGCCCTGAGAAGTACCATGGAGCCAACTGGACTTCTGGCTTGATGCTGCAATGGGACAGCAGGAGGAGGATGGAGCTCCATCCCCAGGGCAGAATTTCGACCTCTTTGAGAACCCCCAGGGGGTCAAAACCACCCCAAAGAGGTGGTGAAATGGGGGAGAAGCTTGTTGATTATTGGGGGGAAGATGGCGGCTAACCATGTTTGACCCAGGAAACTCCCTGTGGTGGAACACCCACATCACTACTGTCCATCATATGGAGCTCAATGATAGGACAGGAGAGGCGGAGTTAAAGTGACTGTTAGACAGTTAGAGAGAAGAAGAGATAGGGAATGGAAGTGAGAGAGTTAGGACATTAAATTGAGAGAGCTAACACAGAGATTGGAAAGTTGGAGTGTTATAGAGAATAGGAAAGAGTTAAAAGGAATAGAGAATAGATAGATGGTCAAAAATATTGTTAAAGTAGTTATTGTGAATAAAAGCACATGCAAGCAAACATGTAATTAAATCCAATTTAATGAATGATCCTCAACAACTGTGATTTACATCTGTAATCTACATACCAACTAAAATATCAATAAACCTGTTGTATTGGCAGCACGTGTCTGAGATACATATATGTGGTATAGCGTGGACTAGATCCACTGGTGGCAGCGTAAAAAGAGGAAACACATCCAGAGGGTGGACCAGAGTTTGGGGAGAACAAACAAGGGACACTGGGGGGACGTGACACTCCCCAATCAACCAGCAGGCAGAAACAAGCAGCTGAATTAGCTTGCTTGCAAGTCGTCAGCAGCCGGTAAATGAAGATGTGATAAATCAGCCAATTTAACATCGTCATTAGCACTGAGTGAGGTACAAAATCTTGACTATACTGCTCTATGATTATCTATGGATGGAATAATCCCTTTAAGAGAAATAATAATCTCATAGAAGGTTTCTGCTCAGAGCAAACAATTTTTGATAAGCTTTTGCTGGGTTCAAAAGAACAAATTGTTAAGAAAATGTATAATTATATGCTGGAAATTAAAATGCAAGATGAAATGGTTAAGGAATGTATGATTAAGTGGGCACAAAATATTGGGCATAATATTGATATTGATTGGTGGCTGAAAATATGGCAAAGTAACATAAAACTTACAAGATCAGTTAATTTTAAAGAGAATATATATAAAATGTTCTATAGGTGGCACATGACCCCAGAAAATTGTCAATAATGTATACAGATGTATCAAATAAGTGTTGGAAATGTGAAGCACAAGTGGGAAGTTATTATCATATGTGGTGGTCATGTGGAGTAGCGAAACAATATTGGAAAAGAGTACATGCCATGTTGCAACAAATATTGCTCTGTAAGGTGCCATTAACCCCAGAACTATTTTTACTGAGTATGATACCTGATAATATAGATAAGTCAACGGAACATATAGTTATATATATTGTTACGGCAGCCAGAATTCTATATGCTAAAAATTGGAAAAGTCCAAAGGTACCGTAACAAGAAGATCTTATTGAAAAAATATGGGAAATAGTAGAAATGGATATTCTATCAGAAGTCATGAAGGACTATCCCTTGCAAAAGGCAACAGAAAGATGGGATCTATTCAACAACTGGACTGAATTAACAGGCAGTGTGTAAATAGCATATATTGAAATGAGAACTTAATCTAGAAGGCAGAAAAGAGTAAACAGAATAACTTAAAATCTTGATATGGCAATAGGTATAGAATGGATGTTGGTATGTTATTGTCTCTCCTCTTCCTCATTAATTCCAAGTCCCTTTTTCCTTTCTGTCACCCCTTATGTTGAAAATAATTTTTTTGAAAAAAAAAGGGAAATATTAATCCCTTTAACTCTTAGCCCCACAACTAAATAGGGCAGCAGTAGATCTGGAGAAGGGGAAAGAGACACAAAGAGATGCAAAGAAAATAAATTGGACATTAATTAAACACTTAATTATACTTCAAGGAAGAAAGTTTGGTATTAATTTTGGCTTTAAACTTAAGAAAATTTCCTCTTAAAATTATTTTTAGCCAAACAATGCTGGGAGTTAAACTGTTTGTTATGGCTATCTACAGTGATGGCAAAAAGCCCAGAACCTGACCTTGAATACTCCAACTTGGAACTCTGTTTTGACTTTCCTTCCACCCCCCCCCCCGAGAATTGACTAAAACATAGGCAATTAACTTTTGAAAGTCTAATACAAACATTGAGCAAACAGGTCTGTCAATTTAAGTCAGAGACTGGATTCAAAATTAACCCTAAAGGTGCAATTTATTGAAGCAATTATGGATGAAACTGGACTGACTGCTCTAAGCTACTGCACATCTTTCACTTGAAATACAAGCACCTGGCATCTTGGGACATAATGCTACAACAAGGGAAATTTTGGGATGAAACAAAATCTACCCTTCAAGCAATTTTAGAAATAGTGGGATCCCATAACAAAGAGGTGAAATCATTCCAGGAGTAACTAAAGAAGGATTATATTCAACAGGATACAGGGAATAAAGAACAAAGAAATGTGAGGGTAGTGGATGATGATGGAAGGGCTGGAGGAAATCAGAGGAGAAAATTTAGGAGATTTAATTCTAACCCTAGAGCTGAGGAGAACTTTAGCTGTGTTAAGGGAAGATAAAGGGGAAAAAATCACCAAAATTAATTAAAAAAATAGCCTGGAAGATCTATTGGAGATAGATCAAGTATATAAAATGTTTTTCAGATGACACAAGGGACGGCAGAATGTTTAGAGAGATAGAAACAGGAATTGGGAAAAGACAAATAAGAGAAGGAGTTACTTAGAAAGATGAAAAAGGGAAAAAATATTAAGATGGCCCTCAACATTGAAAGCATGTACTGTATATACCTAACTTCAGGAATTGTAAAGGGGCATACAGTGGGGTCTCTACTTAAGAACGTCCCTACTTAAGAACAATTCTACTTAAGAACAGCTCCGTTTGCTAAATTTTGCTTCTACTTGAGAACAGAAATCCTAGATAAGAACAGGAAAAAAAACCTTTCCTGCTCTTTTTTTAACCTTAGGTCATCTTAGGTTAAAAAAAAATTCTCCCCCTAGTGGTAGAGTACGTATTAACCAGCTTTGCATTAGTTCCTATGGGAACTAATGCTTCAATGTACGAACGCACCTCTGCATAACAAAAAAACAGCCAGAACGGATTAATTGGTTTTCAGTCCATTGCTTCAAAATTAGCTTGGTCAGAAGTGCTTTTAACACTGTTCCCTGACCTAAGAAAAAAAGAAAAAATATCCCCCTCTAGTGGCAGAAGGCGGAATAGCAGCTTCCCATTAGTTTCTATGGACGGAAAAGAGCAGATACGGATTAAATGGTTTTCAATGCATTCCTATGGGAAATGCAGACTCTACATCAGAACTTTTCCACTTGAGAACCACCATCCAATACGGATTAAGTTCTTAAGTAGAGACCCCACTGTATCTTATATATTTAAAAAGGGAATTAAACTGAAGTAAGGGATCACTAATCAGGGTAAAGGCATAACACGGTGATTTTTAAGGTAAATTGAAGCTAGATATAAGGATGGGGCAAAACAAACAGTACTTAATGAATATACTTTAGATATGATATTGATACAGACATGATAGAAAATGTGGAGATAGAAATGGATAAACAATTATATAAAGAAAATATGTATAAAATGCTTTAAATAGCATCTATTATGTCTTAGGAACCTGCTTAGTTATTATTGGTATAAAATAAAAAATTTGTTCGTTAAATCACCTCAAAATTATATAGATTTGGAACTGGAATTACTTTTATTAGGTATGATACAGTATTAGAGGATTTTGAGAACATTGTATACTCTGAGAGCAATATTATGATAGTAGCCAATATAGTGGTGCCCCGCAAGACGATGTTAATTCATTCCGTGAAAATCACTGTCTTGTGAAAACATCGTCTTGCGAAATGTGTTTCCCCTTTGGAATGCATTGAAATCCATTTAATGCGTTCCAATGGGGGGAAATGTTTTGCAAAAATCGCCCATAGGAAAACCGTTTTGTGAAGCGTGGATCAGCTGTCTAAATCGCTGCCTTGTGAAAAATTGTCCCAAAAATACCCGTTTTGCGAGTCGTGGACCTAGCTGTCAAAATCGTCATCTTGCAAAAAATGGTCCCGAAAAAAAAAAGTCTTACGAAGCACGGACCGAAACATCATCCAGTGAAAATTGCCCATAGGAAACACCATTTTGCGAAGCGCTATAGCGATCACAAAAACTCATCGTCTAGCAAATAAACCATTTTGCGAGGTAATCGTCTAACGGGACACCACTGTATTGTATACTAAAATACTTACACGAATGGTTAAAATGTTTAAAAAATGTATAGATTTTGAAGAGACAACTAAGAAGACACAAAGATGCAAAAAACCCCAAATCATTATAAGCAACACATGTAACACGATGTTTAACAAGCATGTAGAATGTAGCTAGATTGAAAAACTAATAAAATGTGAGGTTTTTTTTTAAAAAAAGAAATGCCATGGTGCCTTGTGGCACAGAGGTTAAAGTGCTGTATTGCCGCCAAAACTGTGCTGACAGGCCTGGGTTCAACCCCAGGTAGCCAGCTCAAGGTTATGTTACCGGCCAAACTTGGGTTCTAATTTTCTCTGGCAAGGAATCAGGCACAGACACAAAGCCAGCTGAGTCAAAAGCTCCAATTTTATTGAATAGCTAAAGAAAAGATCAGCTGGGACGTCTCTTCAAAGCAGAAGACCCCCAAAATACAGCGTATATATGTTTTATAATGATACAAATAAAGAGTCATAAAAGTACTACAATTCTATTGGTCATTTGTTTCCAAAGTTTGGATCCAGCCTTTCATTGGGTAGTGATGCCAGCCATGTTAATCTATTGGTTACTGTAACAGCCACCCTCAAACCTAAAAGAGTGGCTGCTACTTTACTTTAAAACTCTGCTGCCACCAACTTATCCTTAAAAAAAAAATCATAAAAGGACAAGTATATCTTTTTAAACAAAAACTGGTTTATTGATTACAAAAATAAAAATGGTAAATCACTGGTGAAGAATCAATTAAACAATCACTGTTAATAAACGCTGGCTCACACAGACTTTCTCCACTGACAGGCTCACTCACTCACTCTAACTACTAATCTCTTTAAACTCTCAGCGCAGACTCTCATCTCCAGTCTCTCCTCACACACTCTTCACCCCCCTTTTTATACTAGCTCCTCCCCTTAAGTTCCACCCTCCGTCACACCATAGGCTGATGACTCACTGTCCAGCTGTGACGGACATGTGATGTTATGTCTGCCCGTTACAGTTACCTATAGATATGCATATTGTGTACCCCATCTTCCCTTTACTTATGCCCAGGGTGCGCCTAAATATCTGGAGAAAAGAGTATATGTTTCCCTTATCTTTTAGTATGTTTATGTGTTTCTTTCCTGGGCCCTGATATATGGCCTTCATTCTCTGGCTCCCATGCTGTGATTGTTTCTACTAGCATCGCTGGTTTCCTCCTTCCTGCATTCTAATGTTGGGCCAACTGCCAGATCAAAGATGGATGGGCAAAGCGAAAGTTACAATGAAATTCTGTGCTATCAGCGAATGTTTTTTGATTTGCCTAAACTATGTGTGAATGTTCTGTGCCTAGTTTCCCTGAGGCCTATGTTTCTCTGTTGATGGTTATACTTAAAACCTAGTTTGAGTATGATCTGGTATCAGTTGACTCAGCCTTCTATCCTTCTGAGGCTGGTAAAATGAGTACCCAGCTTGCTCGGTGGGGGGCAATGTGGAACCTGCATCATTAACTTGTAAACCGCTCAGGGAGTGCTTTAAGCACTATGGGGCGGTATATAAGCAGCATACCTTGCTTTTGCTTTTCTACCATGAACTGTTGGCTGTGTTAACTAAGGATTATGGATGTTTACTGCTCTTAACCTATGTTATAAAAGGAAATATAGGTGTTTTTCCTTTGGGGAAGGGGTAGTTTGAGTGAGGTGTGTCTTCTGCAGACTACAAAACTGGTGATTTAATTAATGCATTAAAACAGTATTTAATGAATTGAATTGAATTGAATTAAGAAAAGCTAAGAAAAAAATCCCTCTTTTCTTTTCGGAGTGAGATTTCTCTGTGTGAGGGTGTTCCTCCCTATGAGAAATCCTGTGGGGTTCCTCAGATAAATCATGGACTTTTATTCTTCTTCTAGAAGAAATAGTAATCTGCAAAGAAATATTACAATTTTTGAGCAAAACAACATCTTTCTCCCACAACATTCGCTGGAAAGGGCACGAAGCAGCATGCTGTTTTGCAATTTCTTGCTCAAAAGAACAAATGAAAAATGGTGGGAAATGAGGAAAATGGGATCCAGCCATGCCAAAGGTCTTATTTTTAATGGGATGCCAGGGAATCATGCTGATATAGGGGGCAGAGAATTTCAGCATGGCAAAATTCAAAACATTGCCAAGGATAAGACATATTTGAAGTTATCCCCAAAACCATGTGAGAAAGAGAAAAGTTGCTTCTGTTTCCTGTTACATTTTTTGGGGGTGTGTGTGTGGAGTGCAAGGCAACTAGCTAGTCACAATGATGCTAAAATTCTGGACTTCTCTATTGCTTCTGTATATAGATCTCTGCACGGTGTTTCTGAGTCTAATTATTACAAATCTATTGCACTGCCCAGCTTTACTGCTTCTGCAAAGTTTTACAACCCATTACTGGCATTATAGGGCAATAATTCAGCATCTTCCTCCGTCTCCCGCCACCTCTGCCCAGTCTTCCTGGCTGGTCCTAAAGGATTTAGTCCTGCGTAGCCTGACTGCTTTCAGTTTTTCCTGGAGGGGAAAAAAGCAACGAACTAGAAAGCTCTTATTAATGTTCTTTTTCTCTCAGAGCTCGGCTTGGGTAGCAGTGGTCAAAGATCTGCTGCCATCTGAGTTGGGAAGAGAAATATCTATGCTGCCCCTGCCTCCATCATTACTGTCATCACCTCCTGCCCTCTGTCTTGATCACAGAATGCGAAAGATAGCAGGCAAGTACTGTAGAAAGCAGTACATTTACAAAGTGGACAGTTCTGTTCTCCACAGAGTTAGCCACACTCAAATGCCTGGATCTGAGGGATCCTTTTTTAGAGTTTGTCATTATTGCTAGTGTACAGAGCACAGTCACAAGCACTACTGGCCAGGCAATCTCTCAGGACATCTCGCCCACAATGCTTTGCACTAAGGGTCCGTCCCTCGGAGCCAGATGCCTGTCTGTAGATGGGCAGCATAATTGAGCACTCCTGGTGTTCTCCCACTTGATGTGGGTTCCTCTCCTAAGGAGAGGGCCAGTAGTGGGGTCCAGTCTGAGATAAGGAGTGGTGGGAAGGATCATTTGTTGAGTTTGAAGGCTAAGCCAGAACCAAGTGGCAATCCAAGAAGCAGGAATAAGTAGCAAGCTAAGAGACAAGGACACAAGAGTGCATTAAAGCTCAAGAGAAAGTTGTTGGTCAGTCAAAACCTGAGTAGGAGTGGAAGTCATCTAATACTTTCTTTCATCCAGGGAGATCCAATGGCAGCTTAACTGGGCAGAGTCAATCATGGATCCACAGCATATACTTCACAGACTTATCAAAGAAGGTGGCCAAATGAAAGTCCAGAGGTTCACTGTGTTATATAAACCACAGCAGATCCTGACTCTTCCTTCTTTGTGTTTCCCGATGACACCTGTGTGATGGACAGGTAATTAGAAAACTCCCAAAGGCTTCTTGGTCAATTACATCAGGGAAAAGCCATAAGGAAACGGATAAGAGAGGGACATTGGTCGAAATGACTAGATAGGCGGGGTATAAATACAATAAATAAATAAATAAAATATTTATTTATTTATTTATTTATTTATTTATTTATTTATTTATTTATTTATTTATTTATTTGCTTGCTTGCTTGCTTGCTTGCTTGCTTGCTTGCTTGCTTGCTTGCTTGCTTGTTTCCCAACCTGGGGATGCTTGGTTTAGACTTGGTTAGCAAAGCAGCCAGACTGGACTGGATTAGAAAAGTATATTGATTATTAAAGAAACCAGTTAGGGCTTGGCATAAGAAAAGAAGCCAGTTAGAGTGTGCTTATTAATGCAGTCAGAGAAGGCTTGTATATGAAAGAAGCCGGATAGTAATAAACTATGGAAGTGGCCAGTTTGGAGGTTAGAGAAGTCTGGTTATGCAGGGGTTATGCTGAGATAATTTCCTCAGATACAGTGGAAGGTGCAAGAAAAATCTACGAAAACTTCTGAATGTGATAAGAAAAACACACCATCTTTTTAGGAAGCTTTGCTTTTCAGTGAGTAAGTTCCCAGGTTAAAATTCTGTTCATGCTGATACACAGAAACCATAAATGTGTTATGAAAGAACCACCTTGTGGTGAACAGTCAGTGCCAAGCTTCATCCGTCACACAGTATTTTGAAATAAACATGGGTTTCAGTTCTGTAGTTTGCCTCAGTTTACATTTATACTCACAATATCATCGGGCCTGGTTTGAGTGGCTGCTACCACTATAAATTATAAACACAGGGGGTATTGTAAGGATCTGATCACACTTTGTTCTGTGTAGCATTAGTAACTTCTTCCACAGGGGAGTGTCACAAGCTACAGTATATTATGGTTAAGGACTGGTGAGCATTTGTATCAATTTTTGATTAGAAATCACCCAAATTAACATATTTCAAATGGGAGAGTCACTAAAACTAGAGATCTGTTCATCATTAGGAGAAATGAGTAAAATCTTCATTTCATTTTATTTTCTTCATCATAATTTGCAAAGTTCAAATATGGACATAAGCAAACTTTAGATTTGCTTATCCTTAATTAGTATACATATGAGAGAAGCTTTATTTCAATAGTGTTTTCAGAAGTTACTTTGTTTTGAGATAATTCAGCTGGAATCAAAAAGACTATATCCTGAAAGAGTATGGCTAGTCTCAACTCTATCCCATCTGCATGTAGTTTTAGGCTTTCATATGTTTAGATGAATACAATTCAAAGACACCCCACAGATTCATCAAGAGCATTGTAGTGGAATACAATATGAGGTGCTAGTCCCCCTCTATTCAGCACTGGTTAGGCCTCACCTTGATTATTGTGTCTAGTTCTGGACACCACACTTCAAGAAGGATGCTAACAAACTGTAACAATCTCAGAGGAGGGCGACAAGCATATTCAGGGGGTATGTTTAGCCTTTAGAAAAGAAGGCTGAGGGGTGATATGATAGCATTTTTTAAATATTTGAAAGGCTGTCATACAGAGAAGGGGCAAGATATGTTCTCCATTATCCCAGAGTGCAGGAGAGGCAAACAATGGGCTCAAGTTAAAGGAAGCCAGATTTTGATTGAATATCAGGAAAACTTCCTAACTGTTAGAGCAGTACGACAATGGAACCAGTTATCTTGGGAGCTGATGAGTGCTCCAACACTGGAGGCATTCAAGAAAAACTTGGATAATCATCTCGCAGATATACTTTGAATGTTTTCATGTGTTGAGCAGGGGGTTGAACTTAATGGCCTTGTAGGCCCCTTCCAATTTCATTTTTCTATGATGACCTAAAACTATATCTGTTATACATGGATGACCTAAAACTACAGTGGTGCCTCCACTTACGACCATAATCCGTTCCAGAAGATGGACGTAACTCGAAATGGTCATAAGTCGAAGCACCATTTCCCATAGGAATGCATTGAAATGCAATTAATCCATTCTGGCCAAAGGAAAAAAAATCACACACAGACAAAAATCACTGCAAAACTCATTGGAAATGTGATTAATCCCTTCCAGCCGAAGGGGAGGGGAAGAAAAGCAATCAAGAATGCAAGACCCATTGGAAATGCACAGAAAACAAACGGAGCAGATCGGAAATGCACAGAGAACAAAGGGGGCAGGTTGGAAATACAAGGAAAACAAAGGAAAAAGCAAGGGAAGCATGCAGGAACCATTGGAAATGGGGAACCCCCCCCCAAAAAAAGCAATCAAACTTCCCAAGACCCATCAGAAATGGAGGGGAAAGCCAACAAACCAACCAACCCCCAAGACCCATTGGAAATGGGGAAACCCTCCCCAAAAAGCAACTAAACCTCCCAAGACCCATCAGAAATGGGGAAAAAATCAAAAACAAACAACCCCCCTGAAACCCATCACAGCACAGAAACATAACCCCCCCCCAATTCAAAGCCACGCTGCAAAAACACCCAGAACAGTTTTTAAAAAGCAGAAAATTGCACTTTACCTTACAAGGCAGCCCAAAGTCTCCCTGCAAACACACACACATGCTCTCAGAAGTAGAAGGAGGCAGTCCCAAGCCTCCGACGATGACACACACTCTCTAGTTGCTGGGGTGAAAGAGCTACAAAGAAGCAGCCTCATTGCTGCCTACAGTTAGAAATTTGAATTTCCCACCTTTTCCCCTGCCTTTTTCTGTTCGTAAGTGGAAGCTCCAGTCACAAGCAGAAGCCGTAACTTGAAATGGTCATAAGTATGGATGTTTGTAAGTTGAGGCACCACTGTATGTGCAAAAAGAGATCTGGGAATTGGAAGCAACACACTTCAGTCGCCCTCGTAGTCATTGGGACTTTGGGAACATATCAAGACATTTCACAGAACTATAAGCATTTGCAGATCTCAGAAATAACACAATCAGAGTTCCAAAAAACAACAATATTAGGAACAGCATACATACTGCGCCAATATTTAACAGATACTTAGGTTTTTGGTTAAAACTTGCATCTGTTATATAATACCAGTCAATGTTTTTATAATTTTGACTGTGCCTGCTATTTTTGAATAATAATAAATTAGCCTGGTGTTTTTGACTACTACTACTACTACTGCTACTATTGCTGCTGCTGCTGCTGCTGCTGCTGCTGCTGCTGCTGCTGCTGCTGCTGCTGCTGCTGCTGCTACTACTACTACTACTACTACTACTACTACTACTACTACTACTAATAATAATAATAATAATAATAATAATAATAATAATAATAATAATAGTCAATTGTGACCTTTCTAGAATTTTCTAGATATATAGTACTTAGAAATGGTTTACACTTCCCTTCTCCAGGGAGGCACAGTGGAGAACTGAATATCCACCTCCTGGCTCTGTAGCCAAGAATTCCAGCTCACTCAGCTATCCAGCCACAGTTGGTACCAGATATGCCCCTCATATAACTACTATGTATCCCACATTGTTTTAAACATGTATCTTCCAAAGCCTCAAAGGCATATTCATCTGATCCCGTTCACCGTGTAGACATAAGATGTGAAGTCCTAATGTACATGGAGGTAACTTTGAATATTTTTATGTTTAAACAGGGTAATAAAATCACCCTCTTGCTGTATTAGCTGTCTAGGATGTGCATCTGCCATCTCATGTTTGCTCATGGACTTTGGATACAGGTAAGAGACAAATTTGCTAAAGACCTCGTGCTGCATGTTGAACTTTTGGAGTACACAAATTAACTGCATCCTTAGCAGAACGAGCTCTAGTTAACTAGTGGATTCAGAATGGTTAGAAAGGCACACTTCAAAATCACACCGAACTTAAAAAAAATTTGGAGAAATGCATTCAAAAAGGAAAGATGAGAGGAATCTTCCCTGTAGCTAAGTGTCTTGTTCTCGACGGGCCTGGTCCCTGGGGTAAAAAACAGGCCTTCAGAGAGAAAGCAAAGAGCATGCAGCAGAGATCAAGAGTCAAGAATAATCCAAGTCAAGCCAGGCCAGGCACTGGTGCAATCAAAGGATAATGCTCAAAAGTATAGCCCCACAAATCATTCATAGCCAGCACACATAGCAGTCACCATCAGCAACTAGAAACACCATGGCTGAAAGCCTGTTGCTTAGTATAGTAAATTGCATTAAAGTGGGCCCAATGAATCATTGGGGATTTGGTGAGTCAACTTCATTAAGTTCTACTGATTCAAATAGGTTTACTGTACTGGCAATTTAGTACATTAAAATAAGTGGCAACTAGAGTAGGTCCATTTGAATCAATCAAACATACAAAGGAGTTGACTCACTGAATCCCCATTCAATGGGCCTGCCACAGTGCAATTTACGACACTAAGCAACAGGATTTCAGCCAGTTTCTTCAATGATTACCAGTCCAGCTGAGAGTTATATAGCCTAGAAGCTAGGGCTCCATCTAGCCAGTCAGGATAAGTGCTCAGTTGCAAGGTTGGGATATCTGGTTCCCAGAGGAGGAAGAGCTTTCTCCCAAGGAGACTACCTAACAAGTCCTTTCACTTCAATACTTGATTCAGTACCAGATTTCTAGGGGCAGAATTCCTCTCTGTCTTTCCAGTTGCTGTCTTTCCATCTATTTGTACTATAAGCAGAACCTGAACAGGAAACAAGTTGGCTGAGCAATAATAATATTTCACTTTTAGAAAACTTAGGAGATGTAATAGAGAATTTTAGGGGATTTTTTTTTGCCAGACTAAAAAAAGGTAGCAAAAAAAGGGGAAAGGGTTTGAGATGGCTTTGTCTGGTTATTAAAGATATTTTTGTAATTCAATATGCTGACCTTAGGAAATTTTGAGAACTATGACCACAAGACACCAGGAAATGAAAATGCTGCTTTAGGAAAAAGGCATGTCATGCGAGGAGGGGATCTGGTGGTCTAAATGAATCCTGCTTGAGAAATGCCTTTTTAACCTAGTACAAGAAATTGCTAAATATGCAATAATATGTTGTTGTCTGGAGGAAAGGGCCGGATGCCTAAAATTAAATTTGTTAAGGGTAAGGAAAACAACAGGAAAAGAGAGTGGGAAATGTTTATGATGTAGTCAGAGTGTGAGCTCATTGGTCAACTGACCAGTGAGAGAGTGAGGGTCCCAAACTATATAACCATATACTGCTAAATGACTTCTTTGGAGTCTTCAGGTTGGTGACACATTGCCTACCTGAAGTTCTCCCCACTGCTGCAGTTGCATAATAAAATCTTCCTCTTGCATTTTACCTCAGAATTTGTGAGAGTTATTTTACTCTATGTGGATATTTCCATAGCAAATTCTGGTGTCAGAAGTGGGATCTGAGGGTTTCCATTGCAGGTAGTCAAGTGGTCGGGACGCTGCTCCCTAGAGGTGCCCCCAGTTGATTTCAACTGTCCGGTGATTCACCTAGAGAGAGCATCTAAAAACAAATTGTCCCATTTTATTCATACTCTGAGAGTAAAGAGAAGGAGGCATCATACAAAAGATCTTCTCACAACAGTAAAGGTAACGTAAAGGTTCCCCTTGACATTTAGTCCAGTCGTGTCTGACTTAGGGTGTGGTGCTCATCCTCGTTTCCAAGCCATAGAACCAGCATTTGTTCGAAGACAGTTTCTATGGTCACACGGCCAGCATCACTAGACATGGAATGCCATTACCTTCCTACCGAGGTGGTACCTATTTATCTACTTGCAATTTTTACATGCTTTTGAACTGCTAGGTTGGCAGGAGCTGGGACAAGCGATGGGAGCTCACTCCATCACGTGGATTCTTACAACTGCTGGTCTTTTGACCTTGCAGCACAGAGGCTTCTGCAGTTTAACCTGCAGCGCCACCACATACCTTCTCTCAACAGTAGGATGAGTGTAAATAGCCCTGGTGTTGTTCCAGCAGTGATGTCAGCTTTGCTTCCTTTTACTGAAGCTCTTGGAAGTTTCTGGATTGAGAAACATGCATCCGCATTATTTGAGGTTTTCTGAGTCTTCTGCTGGAAACACATTGATTTTGCCAGACTAGAAACCAAACAAAAAGGTAGCAAAAATGAAAGATAAGTTTTGTTGCCAGTGATGCCACCACAATAACATTTTCATTTGAACTCAGTCTACTAACTTTGAAGTTTGTTTGCTAATTCCATCTACCCCATGCTCTTGACATGAAGAAAAGCCTACGGCAACAAAACAGTGGTTGATGCTCTTGAGAATGACTGTAGTGATGGCATTTGTCAGCCTGCCATTTCATAGGTCAGCACAGCCATCAACAGCCTTGCTGTAAAGTCAGTGGGAATAACTGTGAGAGAGGCCTGGAAACACAAGCAATTTCATGTGTTTTGGGAGACAGCCCAACCTATTTGGTTCTCTATGCATAGATGGCTCAAAAATGTGGAACAAGGGTATTGCTTATCCTACTTTTGGACAGAGATGATTTACCTAATCCATGAGCCCCTGCTGCTACAGCCTCAGCAGAGTCTTGGATGATGACAAGTTTGTGGGTTGCTGGTTTATTCCTAGAGCTGCTATTGTTTTTGTTATATTACATCTAGTAGTCTTGTAAGAGTCATCTCTCTCTCTCTCTCTCTCTCTCTCTCTCTCTCTCATTTTTCCCAGTCTCAAATTGGATTCATTTTCAAGTGAAAGAGTTCAGGATCTAAACATTATCTGCTGCTTGCACACAACAATGTAAGACCTATGCTATTCAATGACATTCTAGTCTGCACTATTAGAAACCTGTTCCAGTTCCACAACACTAGCACCAAAATTACTCTCCTAGACTATGCTGTTATGATTTCATTTTCCTTAGGCTATAGCAGCAATGATAGGCTTTAGCTCATCTGCTTGAATTTGTCTGGGACCATTATCATCACTACCATCAAAACATCTTCACAAGCTGTTGTGCAATGATGGGTAAGACAGAGATATGTTGAAGTGTGAATAACTTCATGAGAGCTGAAAGCTACCGGTAGGACTGGAACATGATGCTCAGCAGAGTGAAAATTCTAGCATTTAGCTTCAGGGACAGACCAATACCAATAAGTGCATAGCCATAAATTATACCAGAACAAATGTCACCCATTTCACTGATGGTTAAATTAATGTAATAAGATAAGAAACTTCCTTTCAAGGGTTAGCTCCCAATGCTCACAAGATCATGTCACTGAATACTTTTTTGCTCCATTACGCGTTAATTCATGATGATCTAAATTCTTTTTAAAATTCCTACACTTTTAAATCCAAACTGCTAAGAATGAAACCTAACATGTTATGAATTTGGTTTGCCAATATTGCCCCTTTTAAGTAGGTCTCTGCAATATCTTCTGCTCAGAAGAAACCGTCCATCATTTACCAGCTATATTCTTAAATATAAACTGGAAGCATCGGCTTTGAATGTTGTGACTTTCCACAAAACGATCCTGGTAATGTCAAGCAAAGCTGCTATGTTACTAGCCCCTAGACAGTTTGTTTGACTACAAATTCTCTGTGGCTGCTTGTGATAATTACACACATGACCATTAAGCAGCCAATACATGACCCAAGACAGACATATTTTATGGTCTGCATTGCCGAGGGAAAGGTCCCATTATGGGTGCAAGAGGATAACTCCAGTATTTACACTCCTCTTTCAACCTCTTTTTCTTCATGTGATTGCTTCACATACTTTACCTTCAAGGAAATCCCAACAACACCTGCCTCTATACATTCATCTTCCTTGTTTGGAGAGAATGCAGGTGTCATACAGTGGTTTTGTATCACCCACATCTTTTAAATATACAAGTGCATTATGAGGAGCAGACAAACACCCATACAAGAATGAGATTGACTCCCTTCTTAGCAAGCAGTTGATGACATCAGCAGCCTGTTGCTAAAGACAAAAAACAAGAGTGCTGCAAGACATACTGCTGCCTGAGGTAAAGCAGCAAACAGTCCCCCCACAACCACTGCACACACCTTAGGCAAGTTACATAGGCATTATAC
The DNA here is from genome assembly GCF_051106095.1 of Pogona vitticeps. NCBI lineage: Eukaryota > Metazoa > Chordata > Lepidosauria > Squamata > Agamidae > Pogona > Pogona vitticeps. The sequence continues at coordinate 152,641,553 of NC_135786.1, read as the reverse complement.
CCAAAAGAAAGACATTCAATGACAAGTAAGAATGTAAATAATCTAGGAGCAATATATTTATATTACACTTTCAGATGGACCAAAATTTACACACACACACACACACACACACACACACACACAGTTCTCTTGCTAGTCATAAAGAAATGTTGAGCTCACCAGGGTTTGCATCTACATATCCATTTTTTTTAAAAACTTCTCTTTAAGAAAGAAGAGTTCACTGCTTCTTTCTTTCCATTACATCTTTAACAATATGTAAGAACTGCTCTTCATTGCTGGAGCTTCATTTTTGAGCTTTTTTTCTTAGTGTGAGTGCTAAATGAATATTTCTGATTAGAAAACTCTCCATGTGCATCATCTTCAAATGGAAAATGTGAAAGCATTGAACTCTGCCCTCCAGTACAATACAATACTAAAAAGAAGCCCAGCTTTCAGTAGGAACAAAAGGGTGTGGAAAAGTTACATAACATGTCACTGTTCCGAGTGAGACAAAAAGGAATGTCACAGGGATGGTGGGAAGAAAACTGTCAAGCTCAGTGCTGAACCAAGTGCATTAGGGGGAACTAACACTTCACCTTTAAGAGCCCAAACACATATAAATAAAAGGCTGGAATGGGTTGGTTCTGCCACCAAAGTGAACAAAGCTGCAGTTCTTAATAACCTTGGGGTCGTGAGAATTCACTACAAAATTCACCAACTAGAATGAGGGAGGAAGAAGTACTAAAAAGCAGCTCTCTACTACACTGCAGTGGCAAGCTGGTGAAGAAGGGAAAGAGTGTCCTTTAGAAGAGGGAAAACATCCTCTCTGGCGACCCTTTTCATGGTTTTATAGGTACAGGGTCCTCTTCTTCCAGGGGCATCCTGTCCTGTAGATCTAGGTCAAGGCTATTCAGTCTGACTCTTGCGGAGTGCACAGTGGGGAACTGAACTCCCAGCCTCTGGCTCTGCAGCAAGATATCTAGCTCACTGAGCTACGTAGCCAGCTCACCTTTAAAAGAAACAACTTTGCAGCAAATGCTATGGAAGCCAGTCAGGGTAGAGTAGCAAATGAGGTAGAGAGGTCTTGCACAAATCTATTGTTCCTACCATTCTGCACCTGAGGCAATTGTCTTACACTGTCTTGTCACAACACTATCCAAGTGTCTATCTGTCTCTCACACAAATGCATGCATACTCACCCACACCTATATAAGAAAGCTTCTCATCAGCCAGCATCAAGGTACCAAATGTTTGTCTCATTTCCTTTCTAGTCAAACTGTAACAATTTCTCTTCAAGCTCTAGATAGGACAAAAATGGACTAAAAACTCTTAGTCTTGAAACATAGAAGAGACCTATTAATGTACAGTAGTCTCTCCAATGAAACCAGCCAAGAATGAATTGACAGTGGAGACTGGTGGTTGCTTCTGATGTGCATTTCCTAACTGCCAAGAAGAAAATGTCCATAGATTTTAGATGGAGAAAGATGTAGTTCACTGATAGGAACCATGCATGAAAGCAAGGAAAGAGATGGACTCTTTAATGTAAACGATGGGGAACCAAGCTTGCTCTGCCCACTCGACATTGAGTTGACTGGATATTGCTTCGTGGTGGACCCATGTAACTATCACAATAATGGCTCACACTCCATCCCCTGTATTTCAGGACACAAAGCTGTAGAGTGTTCAGAACTGAAACAGCACTAGAAGAGCTAGTGCCTGACTTGATGTTTCTTCATTCTTTCATTCATCCCTTCCCATCCCTACAGAGCAAGTGAAGAAATCTAGCCCATATTTTTTTAAAAAAACTGTTGTTTCTTCCTAGAAATGAGTCAAAGGTTTAATTTCTCCCAGACTCTCGGTTGGTCTCTGTCTCTGTCCATAGTGTCATCCCCTGTCCCCCGAAATAGAGCTCTCCAACAAACTCAGAGAGCCCAATAAACATCCTACTCAATCTATTTGAAAAACTCTTGGGGATTCTGGTATATCGGCGTCTCCAAGCAATCAGCAGTTTAAAATAACTGTTAACTATTGGCTTTAGCAAAAGCTTAAATTACCTTTCTAAACTGCAGTGTCCAGGTGAGTTCTGGTTACCGAAGAATAGAGTGATGCTCCTTTTGATTTGGATACTATACTGCCATTGATTGTGCCTAACAAGATACTAGCTTTTATATGATTCCATTATTATTATTTCTTCTCCTCCAGATCACATTCCTGACTCACAATTAGTTTTTGGTCTCATAGCCCTTACATCCTTTCCACTACTACTGTCAAAGCAGGTGTCACTCATCCCATATTCTTGTGCATTTGATTTTCCCTCTCTAAATGTAGGACTTTCCATTTGTCCCTGTTGTAACTCAATTTTGTTTGCTTTGATCCAACCCTACAACCTGTTAAAGTAATCTAGACTCCCAGTTCTTTCCTCTGAAATATTAGTACTCATCCCAGTTTAACGACCTGCAAATCTGATGAGAACCCCCTCTATTTCTTCATCAAAGTCATTTATAAAGATGTTTAAGAATGTGGGGCCCAGGACAGGACCTTGTGGCACTCTACTTGTCACTTTTCTTCAGGATGATGAGCAACTGATGAACACTCTTTGGCTATGGCCCATTAACCAGCTACAAATGCACTGAACAGTAGCATTACATAGCCCACACTTTATCAGTTTGACCTCAGGAATATCATGGAGAAGCTTTGTTCAAAGTCTAGCTAAATTAAGACATACTACATTCATAGCAGGCTTGTGACATTATCAAGAGGGAGAGAGTGATTAGTCTGGCACAATTTGTTTTTGAGACACCTACGTTGGCTCTAGAAACCATCTTGGTATCTATAGCAAGCTGACCTCTCCGCCTTTGTCTTGATATTCTTTTATCATCTTTTTGAAAATGAGGATAATATTTGTCTTCCTCCAGTCATCAGAGACCTCAATTGCTGTCCAATTGTTCTCAAAGATTATACACTAAGGATCTTAAGACTACACCCAGAAGTTCCTAACAAAGCCCAGTTAAATCAAAGAGGTGACTCACTTAAAGAGGTCAAAGTAGTGGCCTATGGTCTCAGCAGAAAGACAGGTCAGGGTGGCTCATGGTCCAAGCCAGAGGAGCTCCCCCACTTGGGTGAAAAGCAAATCCATCCTCCTAGCCTCTAACACTCCATCTGGTTGTGGCAGGAAGAGGGGCATTCTCTGCGCATTAGTAGAAGTAACTCAATCAGCACTTAAATAATTTCATACATGGCGTCTCAGTTGACAGATCGTATTATGCATGGAATAGCCCTTGAACTGTTTTATCATCTAACTCTCAGATAGCATGGCCAGTGCTGAGCAATTGAGGCACACTGTTGTCTGAAACATTTTCAGTGCCAACCTCAATTTAACAACAAATCATTCCCAGTTCAGACAATTTAGAACCTGCTTGTGTCTCATTTGAATGTAGAACATCAAACAAAACCACCATCACCATCATCTTAGAACTGCCAAGCTGGAAGGGGCACTATGGATCATTGAGTCCAGTCCCTGTCAAGGAGGCACAGTTGGGAATCAAACTCCCAACCTCTGGCTCTGCAAGTAGTTACTTAAATCACTGAGTTATCCAGAGGTTGGGTCAGACACAAGAAATGGGAAGAGCATCAGGTGGTCTTTTACCATTGCATAGATTGGAAAAGAATTGAGAACTGCCCCCAAATTTGTCAGAAAATAGTTTTCTGGTAAAAAATTGTTTGAGACTCTCAAATGCTACCTCTTTCCTGGAGAGTATTTGATGAAGCCAGGCTCCTCATTTTGCTCCCTGCATATAGAATGGCAAATTTTGAGAGTTTCTCCCCCCCCCCACAACTTTATTTGCCAAAAATTTTAATAATTGCTTTTTCATCACCAGAACACCCAAAGCAATGTAGAATGAAACATATTTTAAAAATGCTTAGAGAAAGGCGATCAAAGATTAAAGGCAGATTAAAAACAAAGCCAGCTTGAAAAATCCAATGCCAGATCACGGAATCATAGAATCATAGAATTATTGAGTTGGAAGATGCCTATAAAGCCATTGATGGGTTTAATACCATATGGATCATCCCCTAGAAGCTAAACAGAGATGGAGCTAGACTCACTTCATGTGGAAAGGAGTTCCTCAGTCAAAGAGTTATTACAGAGGAAATTCTGTCTTGTGTAATTACCATCCTAGCATATATGGTGCATGAGGTTGTTGGGACTGACTAGACAAGACAGGGTTTTCTCTGTGTGTGAAACACACATACCAGCACAGTGCTACAGGTGGCATCTACATGTGGCAAAGCCTTGTTTCACCATTTCATGAACTCCAAGAACAGCTCTTCAGAATATTTTGGCACAGAGGGACTACAGCAACATTCCCACTCTTCTCACTCCTCTCCTCTCCCAGCAATCATAGTACAGAACATGTGCTCATCTTCTGGAATCCTCTAGCAGTGGGTAATTCTACATGAACAAAGTTTCTGCTGGAATGTATGTGCCGGGTATTATACTTAAACGTCCACATCAAAAAGCCTGGAATTTCATTTAAAAAAAAAAGGTCTGGTTTGTGAATATGGGATATTGTTCCTTCTGTATCCATGATTGCAAGGAAAGGGCCCAATATTGCTGCACAGTATTATGCCTACACTGCCAGCAGGAAAAAGGATGCTAAGCTTTATATAGCAAAGGGCAGCCTGAATGATGACAGTCAACATAAACACTTGTTAAAACAAAGCAAAGCAAAGCAAAACAAAACAGCCCTGGAAATTGCTTTATGTTTGGATGAAAAGTGGTTAACTAATGAAAAAAGGAGTCAGCTTCTGGGATTTTCCCTTGCTTGGTTTCATGTTGTGAGTGGTAGTAAGCACAAGAGGACATCCTGTAGACCATCTTGACTGCTGCCATTGGTGTTGCACACATTGAGGCTGCCCTTTGCTATGTAAAGCTTGCCATCCTTTTCCCTGCTGGCAACAATTTCATGCCATTCCCTGATGCTTTGAATTGTGGATACCAAAGCAATTCTTCAAAAACTCTCTGATTTATGATTTTCTTCACTAGAGCTTTAGACATCCTCAATCTATCCTGCATATTTTAAAAAAAGCTTTGCATTTCTCACACCTTTGTCAGTTTGCATAAACACATTTTTTAGAGTAGGTAAACAGACCATTATCATATCCAAAAACAAGTTTGATCTTTTTCCAATTCAGAATGTTATGCCATATGGAATCACAGTGTGCCACCTCTTGTCAGTTTGCCGTGTGATGTTATTCCACATTAACTACAAACACCACCTCCAAAGTCAGCTACAATATGTGAGGGGGTTGCACTTCTCTTTTTAAGTTCTGCTGGCAACTTAAAAGTAATCTGGAAGCATTACAGAACAGTGAGAATGATGGTTAGAATTTGTAAGGGGGGAAAAAAGGTCACCTTTTTCCCCCAGAGGAACAGTAACAAATGTTTTCAATTTAATTTTTCCAGGCATCTAACCGTCTTTTCACTAATAGAAACACATCAGAAAGAGTAACTCATTTTATATTGCTTCCTTTCTCCACACTTGCTTTGTAGTATAATGTGCCATGATAGTGATGTTTGTTTTAACAAAGATGGGTTTTGTATGCCCCTTTGTTGTCTTTCATGGCACCTGCCTTACGTTTCTGTTTGAGTGATAATTCACTGTCACGAGCTTAAATCTGCTGTTAGAAAGCCAATGTCTTTTTCTTTTCTTTTCTCTTTGAAATAGCATATTCATTACATTACCATAAATAAGTGAGGTTCTATGGCCAAAAACCTGTTGGGCACAGTCTGGCAATGAGGTCAACAGCAGCAGCATCTTGCTATTGATTCCTTTTCAGTTTCAGGGTTCACATGACTTTGTTGCTTTGTGTGCAAATTACAAGATAAATTTCTTATCAGCTACAATCTGGTGATGTTGATGACATCGTGAAGGAGGAGCTGAGCAGGATTTCAGCTTTCAGTTTCTGAAAAACTGAAGTCAAAACACATGGATTAATGTTGTAATTAGAGATGTGCACAAAATTTTTGCAAGTTTCTTTCATTTTGGTTTCTGTTATGAGTGCCTTTTTGATTTTTCTTTTCTTTTCACATTTTCCCCTACCAATAATTTCATTTAATATGAACAAGAAAGCTCCTGAACTGTATAGGGTAAAGGTGGCAAATCTTTTGCACCCCAGATAATTTGGGCTACAGGTCTCAGCATCTCCATGATATGGATAAAGGCCTATGGGAGTTCTAGTCAAAACATCAGGGGTTCGAAAGGTTTGCCACCACTGGTATAGGGTACTCTGGCACAAAGCTCCCTAAACCTATTCATCAGCATTTGGCCAGGACTGATCATCCCAGAAAGAGTAACTAACTTGGAAAATTCCATTTAGTCCTGCCAAAATTTTTTTTCAAGTTATTGATATTTACTTTAAAACAGACATACCACAATTTGAGATTAAAAAAACAACAACCAAACACCCGATACCTGTTTACAAATGGCTAAACATAATCCCTTCATTATGCAGATTTCATTCAATTCTGAGGGTTGGCATCCTTTTTAAATTTCGGTGTCCAGAATTGGACACAGTATTCTAGAGGAGGCCTAACTAGTGCTGCACAGAGAGGGACCAGTACCTCAAGGGATTTGGAGTCTACATTTCTTTTAAAGCATCTTGAAAATAGCATTTACCTTTTTTGCAGCCACATCACACTGGTGGCTCATATTCAGCTTTTGATCTACAATTCCAAGATCCTTCTCACTCATAGTACTTCTGAGCCAAGTATCTCCATATTGTACATGTGCATTTTTGTTGTTTTTTCTAGATGTAGAATTTTGCATTTATCCCTGTCAAATTTCATTCTGTTGTTTTGCTTCTGAATAGACACACATGAACTTTTAACTAGGGATGGGATTTTCATGTTTCTTGATGTACAAATACAACATCCTTATACTAGACTTACACATATCTTATAAATACCTAAAAGTGGCTCACCTAGGAGAAAAAGCCTAAAGAGAAAGATAGCTAGGCCTAGCAACTCCCAAGCTTCCCTCTCCTGCTAACATGCTAGCTAGGAGCTCTCTTCTTGACTGAGAAGATAATGCAGAGCTAGGCCTGGCTAAGCCTCAAAGCCTTCCAGTTTAGGCCTTTTGTCCCAGGCGTGCCTGCAAGATGTGTGTAAATCAGGTAGAACTTCCATAAAACAGAATTATGGAATCTGTAATCCAAGAACTGTGGAAGTCTCATTCCTACTGCTGCTTAATTTGTTTTATTAAAACTTCAATATGGGGAGTCTTCCTGAAGAAAGGAATTCTGTGTCAGCACTTAGATCATTATAACTATCATTATAAACATAAACAGAAATGATTGGGAGGGTTGTGTGTTTAACTACATGTCTGGCTATATGGATTAATGGAGAAACTTGTAGCCAAAAATACCCCCCCCCCAACTAGGCAATTATCAAGCATTGCTCACAGGCTTGCTTGTATTCAGGCCTCCCCATTGACCTATTTTGTCTTCAAGGCTTTTACCACAGCCATGCTTCCTAGGCCTTTTGTTCCATTCAATCCATCTGAGCTTTTCCGCAAAGATCTCCCCTAATGGACTGGCATCAAAAGAAGCAAAGACTTTTCCCAAAATAAAAAGGAAGTAGCTTTGGGCACATCCTTTGCAAGCGCCAACATTTTTCTCAAAGGCACCTGCTGGTACAGATCAACCACAGCCTACAGAGGGCTAAAGCAATGGTGGCATGTTTTCCCTTCTCCCTTTGCAATCTGTCACACAGGAGTCCTGAACACTGTACAGGTAGCTTTTCCTTTACAGCCTTACTTTTGAAAGCCGTTTCATTAACCTCCAGGCTCTTGAAACATAAATGTTTCGGTTAAGCGGGAAAAGAAACTACGCACTGGTTGAAATCCTGTTGCTTATTAGATTAGTTGTTGCAGAGTTTTGAATTTCTGTTAAAAGTTTATTTTGCTACACAGTAGAAGTATACAGATCCACGGAGGAGAATAGTCACAAGTTCCACTCTTTTCTCATTAACTGACAATTATAGTCTCAATAACTCACTCTGTGACATTTGTAGGAGAAAGAATTAAAAAGAATTTCCTTACTTTTGGTTGAAATTACAGACATGTGTATATTGCTTTCTTTACTGCATATATAATAAGCAACTGAGAAGATCAATAAAATAACTGCCACCAACTTACAAAGAGAGGACTAGACTACTTAGCAGAGAGGTAGGGCTCTTTTTGAATTTCAAAATGCTGGAAGGAATAGTTGATTAATACTCGACAGATAGACAAATCACTTCCATCCAGAAAAGTCCCTCAAAGTTACTCAAACTACAGACAACAGGCGAGGCTGTAAGAACATTTGCAACTAGAGTAGGCCCACTGAACCAGCGGGGATTTGGTGAGTTACCTCCTCCATAGTTTACCAATTAAGCTACAGGATTTAAGCCACTAAGTTGTATAGTAGATATTGACAGCAAGGTGCATGAGACATACTTTGTTCAGAAATAATCATTATTGTCATCTTGGAACTGCACAGCTAGGTGGGACCCTATGGATCATCGGGTTCAAGGAGGCACAGTGAGGAATCACACTCCCAGCCTCTGATCCAGATGTTTATGTCACTAAGCTGTCTAGCAGTTCTCCTCCTCTAATACCTGTCTTTTTTTTAAAAAAAAAGGAATGTTTTTTCCCCTCTTTGGAAAAAGTTAGGTGATTTTCTTTTTTAACCAAGAAAGTTAGAGATGATACTTATTTTGTATAAAATCAAGTGGTTGCAAGTAATTTTGAGACCAATATAGGAGAGACAGGGACTCAATATGTGAGGCATAAATTCTCATTATGGTATAAAATTGTACATAAAGCAAATTTTGAGCTAACTCAAAACAAAAGTCAAAAAATAGAGGAATTTTTTAACAGAATTAGACAATTTAAATCAGTTTAGTTAAATCTATTGCCAATTCAACACACTGGTAACCATAAAAGAGTTAAACATACTATCAAATGTATGTCTCCTTATGCATTTTTCTATGCGAGTAAAAGGAAGGGCCAGCAACTGAATGGAAACACTAAAGGATAGAATAGGTGGAGATAATTTATTTATTTATTTATTTATTTATTTATTTATTTATTTATTTATTTATTTATTTATTTATTTATTTTATTTTATTTTATTTTATTTTATTTTATTTTATTTATTTTTCTGGCTTTTACCTTGCCCATCTAGATTCACTGAATCTACTCTGGGCAGCTTACATTCCAAATATAAAACAAAATTTAAAACAAACAATATCAGACAACAGAGATAAGCAAAGACCAAGATGGTAAGACTTAGGAAATTAAGAAATTGAAGTCTTCAGCTTGTTCTTAAAAACTCCCAGTGAGGGTGCCAGGCGAATCTCCAGGGGCAAGGTGTTCCAGAGGTGAGGGGGCACCACCGAGAAGGGTCGGTTTCTAGTTCTCTCCTTCCGGGCCAATACCTATCTAGCTTCATTTAGATGGGATGCAGACTAGTCATGGGGATGAATGTAAAAACAAATCATGATATTCATTGAATATTGCTTATTCGTTGGATATTCATCCCTTTGTAATTGTCATTTCCAAAGACCCCTGACAAATATGAAGGGATGAGTATAGCTGTTTTATATTTATCCATTTGTGGATAATCAGCTATTCCTCGGGGGTGTAGGCAGAGGGGAAGGCTAGGCTGCTGGAAGGGATACACAGCTGCTGTTTGCAAAGATGGCTGGAGGGGTCTTCCCATTGGGCAGCCAGCCAGGCCTGCCTTGTCTGTCTATGCACCCACCAAACATCTGGTCGACAGGTGCATAGTCAGGGCAAGCCTGTCTGCCCGAAGGGAAGCATACCCCCACCCCCACTATTTGCAACAGAGTGAAAGACAGGCTGCTGGAACAGAAACTGCCATTCTGGCAGCCTAGCTTCCATTCTGGCAGAAGCAGCAGGACAGAGGCAGGGAGGGGGAAGAGGCAGCAGGACAAAGCAGGGAGCTGACGGGGGCATTGGGAAGGGATGCAGGCAAGCAGTGGGGGAAGGCTCAATTTTTTCTTTTTTTAGACAGCCACAAGCTGTCTAAAAAACCCCCATAGTTTAACATACCTGTCACACACTGTCGTCTTTTATTTGTTCTGTCTTTTTTCACTTCTTTCCTTCACTCCCCCACCTTCCCCATTTTGTTCTGATTGCTTGTTTTATATGGAATGTTTCTATCAACTTTTTTATATGAGCCACCAGCTCTGTATATTTCAAACTTAGATTGAGGCAAAATCTCTCCCTCAAAAAGATTTCACTAACAGGTGGAAAGAAGCATGGAGTGAAACAGGACACAACACACTTGTCAAATTTGGGATGGATTTGGGGTCAAATCTGGGTTAAGAGCAAAAGGTACCATGTTTTCCTGAAAATAATACAGGGCCTTATATTAATTTTTGCTCCAAAAACACATTAGGGCTTATTTTCAGGGGATTTTATATATATCTATCTATATCTATATCTATATCTATATCTATATCTATCTATCTATCTATCTATCTATCTATCTATCTATCTATCTATCTATCTATCTATCTATCTATCTATCTATCTATCTATCTATCTATCTATCTATCTATCTATCTATCTATCTATCTATGCTACAATCTACAATATAGTCATGTCATCTTGTGGTTGCTGCACAATGATGGAGGGTGGGGTTTCACTTCATTGGGGCTTATTTTTGGGGTAGGGTTTCTATTACGAGTATCCTGAAAAATCATAAAAAGGTAAAGGTAAAGGTTCCCCTTGACATTTTTTGTCCAGTCATGTTCAACTCTAGGGGGCGGTGCTCATCCCCATTTCCAAGCCATAGAGCCAGAGTTTGTCCAAAGACAATCTTCCGTGGTCACATAGCCAGTGTGACTTAGACACGGAACGCTGTTACCTTCCCACCAAGGTGGTCCCTATTTATCTACTCGCATTTGCATGCTTTCGAACCGCTAGGTTGGCGGGAGCTGGGACAAGCGACGGGCGCTCACTCCGTTGCATGGATTCGATCTTACGACTGCTTGGTCTTCTGACCCTGCAGCACAGGCTTCTGCGGTTTAGCCCGCAGCACCACCACGTCCCTTATGAAAAATCATACTAGGGCTTATTTTCAGGTTAGGTCTTATTTTCAGGGAAACGGTATAAAGCAGGCTTATCCAACCTGCGGCCCGAGGGCCGCATACATCCCAGGTCGGCTCATAATGTGGCCCAGTGCAATTTTTTATTTTTAAAGAAATTCCAAAGTTTCAAGTTACACTGCCGGCACTTGTGGCTGGAATGCGGCTGGGGCACGTCACAATGGTGGGGGGGAGAGGGAAGGAAGGAAGGAGCAGGAGGGGAGGGGAGAAGGGGGCTGTGAGACTGCATTGTGCCATCCCCATCAATAGGTGGACCCCCTCCCAGCCCCATAATGCCGCCGGAGTTGAAGCTGGCAGCCTCTGCTGTCTGAGATCGCAGCTGCCGGTAAGCGCACTTGGAGCGGGGCTGCGGAAGATGGCTAGGGCTGCCCCCCCATGTGGCCCAAACCAAATTTATGTGCGGCCCAAACCAAATTTTCATCTTCTAATGTGGCCCAGGGAAGGTGAAAGGTTGGACGCCCCTGGTATAAAGCATGGTGTGACAATTGTAGCCACCAATTCTTGGCCCATCCATGAGTTTTACAGAACAATACATTATGATGTTGAATGATGGGTCATCCCAGCATTCTTAGCTCATAATTCTATAGGTGTTCATCCAGAATGCCTCATCAGGTAGCATCTTTCTATGGTATCTTTAGAGGGAAATAGGGTTTTTCAGATACTGCTGCTAAGAGGAGTGCTCCATGCCTGGTGAAATTTAGAACCATTCTCGGAAATCCCCTACAACCCTCTTCATTAAAATTTAGCACCTCTGAACAGGGTAATAGTTTGCAGGAGGGGCACTTTGGCCCAGCTTTACAAAATCAGTATGTGTTCAAAAGTACATCAATACATACACATTACCAGGGTGTCCCTAAGGTCAAAATAGTATCTGTTTTTGCTCCAGCTCTCATTTGTTAAAATAGTGGATTCTATTGTAGCACCAAAACCACCTAGGAAACATTTATTTATTTTTTTTAAAAAAATGCCCTTCAGGTTTTCTGGATGTGCGCATTGATTAAGTCTGTGAGTTTTCATCAATATATCGATCAGCAAAAGTCAATTTTAATTGGCAAGGTTGTCAGTTCTCTGCTAGCTTTTGCTTATTTTTCAGATTACTTTTGCTTTCCTGTGGAATGAAATAAATTAATAAATAAAAAGAATATGGACAACCTTCATTTTTGCAAACATCTGACAGCTGTTGATAATTTCCTTCCAAAAATTAAACATTAGGTTTTGGTAACACAGAGATTCACTTCAGTTTAGAGGAGGATAACAAAAATAGTATTGTGGAAAACAAGCACTACCAGTAAACGCTGAAGGAACCATGTATGGACTCGGAAAAAGAAGACTACGTGAGCTGCTGCTGTACAGAAGATGGCAAAAACTCTTTCCTGTTTCCCCAGATGACAACACTAGATCTAATGGCTTTAAATTACACTATGGCTGATTTTGACTATTAGGTAAGCATTTTAACAGTAAGGCCAGTTTGACCATGGGATCATTTACACAGAGAGGGGGCCTGATTTCCCTCACTGATAGTCTTCAAGCAGAAGTTGGGCGGCCATCTGTTGATGGTGCTTTAACTCTGAAGTGGGGGCGTGAGGTTGGATCAGACAGCATAAAAATGGCCTTCCAACTCTACAATTCTAAGAATAAATTAATAACTCCATCTATAATAGTTAGAGGTATGTAGACCACCTCTCTGTGTAAATAAAGGGTATACCAATTTGGACTGATTCACCTTGTACCCTTTAGGAGACATTCTAATCTGCTCTGTCCTTTTGTCTATGATACAGTGGTGCCTCACAAGACGATGTTAATTCATTCTGTGAAAATCGCTGTCTTGCGAAAACATCGTCTTGCGAAACGAAAAAGCCCATTAAAATGCATTGAAAACGGTTCAATGTGTTCCAATGGACTGAAAACTCACCGTCCAGTGAAGATCCTCCATAGGGGCGGCCATTTTCAGTGCCTGTAAAGCGGGGAATCTGTCCTGAAAACACAGTGGGGATCCATTTTGCACAGTGGGCGGCCATTTTAGAACCGCCGATCAGCTGTTTCTAAATTGTCGTTTAGTGAAAAATCGGTTCCCGAAGCAGGGAACCGATCATTGTTAAGCGAATTTTCCCCATAGGAACATCGTTTTGCGATCGCAAAAGCGATTGCAAATACTTCATCGTCAAGCAGTTTCATCATTTAATGAGGCAATCATTAAGCGAGGCACCACTGTATTATGCCTCTGGATTTCTTGTGTGTGTATCGTGTGTATTGAATGGAATGGAAGAGGCAATGCAAATACTATGACCCGCAGGAGCTACGCAGCATTTCTGAACTCAAAGCCTATACAACAATCATCCTTCCACAATCATTCATTCTCTCAATCTAAATTCTTGAATAAGATTTCACTAAACTTTAGCAACCTAAGCAGAATGAGCAAACAAGGAAAAAAGAATTCCAAATGTAGAAAAGGGCATCTAATTAGCTATACAAGTCTTTCACTTCACTTTGCAGCTTTGGGAAATGGCTGCAGGTGCAGATTCAGGAGGAAATGTATATGCTACCTGGTGGCCTCAGTCCAAGCTCTCCCTAGTGCCTATGTAGATGGAATGCCCAGGGGATGTAGCTTGGACTTCATTGGGAGGTTCAGTTGTCACTTGCTTTTTCTTTTGGTCCCAGTACCCCAGTCTATTAAATTGCTTCCAGTTTCTTCTCTTCTCAGTCCAAATCACTGCTAAACTTTTTAACTGTTATGCCAAATAGGAAATATAGGATCTGTTGTGATGTTGCTCTGCCTCAATACTGTATGAAAAGTAGCTGAACCCCAGAGTTGATCCAGAATTGCACAAATTCCCCAAATCATCTGTTTTGCACATTTGCACAAAACCAGTGCACAATAACAATAGTAAAAGAACATGCACATCCATATTTACGCATGTCTGTGCCATGGCTCCAAGGCCATGAGATCTGAACATCAGAAATTTGGCATTGAAATAAAAGGCAACTCAGTAGTTCATACATTAGAGCTAGTTTTAAATTGTAGTGAATCAATATCTATTTGTACTCTGCTGTATCACCTTTTATCAGTAGGTTTGATATTTCTTTAAACTGCCTTGGAGATGAAGCTTCCTCAGACTTTCATTTGTCTGTGTTGTGCTTCCCTCTGCAGAGCCTCCAAACTCTTCAAAAAGGGCGAGGGAGGGGAAGAGAGAAGCTCATAAAGCCTTGTTAGTGGTGGTGATGGAAGACAGTGAGCAGAGGGGAGGATTAATGTGTATTGAGGCTGAGGGAAAGAAAGATCAGCAGGAAATTAGAAAAGGTAAATGGAGGGAAGAGAAAGAGCAGATGGGAAAAGAATGAATATGCCATGGTTGAGCCAAGGCTTCAGCAACGTGGCGTGCATTTGCCCTGCTTCCCCAGATGGACGCGAGACCATGAGGCTGTCTCACGAGAGCAGCCTGGGAGGAGGGGTGAACGGCGGGTCATATAAGGTTGTTCACCCCTCTCTACTTCCTCTTTGTTGCTGGCTATGGCGTTTGCCCTTAGTTACCCCTGGTTATCTTACAACCACAGAGCACCTGAAGGCAAACTAAACACCTCTTCACACACTGCCACCAGCTGATCACTAAATCAACATGCTTTTCTAAAACTCTTAAAAACATTAGCCTACAACATGAATAGGAGATCATTTAATGGACCCCAGCCACAAAAGAAAAGATATGACAGGAAAGTACATGGATCTATTTGAGCTCCTGAGTAGAAACGCTGAAAAGAAGGATCTAGAAAGGGAGGATGAGAAGGATAAAGAGATACATAGGTGCAAGAGGCCGAATAGGACATGGTCAAATTGGTTGCCCGGATTTTTGATATACATGGGAGTTGTGGTAAAGGTGCAGCCCTGGTGGGCCACCACACTATTTCAGTATCTAGATCTTATCTACTGGGCTTATGTACTGTAGATTTTGTGGGGCAGGCATGGCTTTCTTATGATGAAGCATTTTGCATGAGAAGTGCCATCCACCCCAACTTGAGGTGGGATGAACCTTTGGCTGCTCTCTGGTTGCAGCTCATGACGCCGGCTAGGCCCAGTTTAGGGGATAGGACTGACGGCGGGCACTTAATCAGGAAGACAGCAGTGAGTATGGCTCCCCGTGGTAACAAGGGGCAGGTGTTTCAACCCCACCTGGTGTGCTGGGAGTATAATTCAAAAGAAGCATGTTCAAAAAAGCACACAGGAAAGAGAGAAGGGTGAGTGAGAGAGAAAAGCAGAAGTGAAGAGGAAGAGCAGAAAAGAAGACTATCAGGCTGGGGTCTAAGGAGTTTCTAATCTTTGTGAAATTGTGTACTTCTACAGCTGTTTGATGAGTTTTTAGCCCTCCATTCTTTGAACCACCATTCTTAAAAGTTTTACCAAGTTTTGTGAGCTTTCTAATTATAAATATACATGGAACCAGCTAGGATTCTGGGAGTTTTCCTACTCTGACCCTAAATAACTTGTTTTGTATATTCCCTACGAATTACTGTAATGATTTATAATTTGTATTATGTGTATGTTTAAGAAACACAGTGTTAACTTTGCTTGTGTTATTGTGGTTCTTGGCTTGGGACTGGTGGAAAAAGGAGAAATCAGTGGGAAAGTGCTACACTGTAATGCAGGCAGAGGAGACATGAGAAATATACCTCTCTGGAAAGAGTTTTATTGATTTTTATAGCAATAGTTCTGTAAGGGTTTTATTCAGACCTGGCACGCACTCAAAATCTACATTTAAACGGAATTTTTAAGAGTGAAGATACTGATCCACTTTCCCCATGTCAGGAAATAGGAGTGTATTCTTAATGAAAAAGGCACTCTAAGTATAAAATATTTAGAGATTACATGCTAGAATACTTACTGTTTTTCCAACGGAGGGACTCTCATGTTTGTTTCTTTTTTTCTCCATATCAATGCCAAACAGTAGATCGACCAGTCCAAACTTTTTTTTTTAAAGTCTCAGCTCCTCCATCTATCAGACACACATATTTTATTGAAGAAGACATTTGAAAATTATTGATGAGTCAAGGTGGAGATGTTGTTAGAAGTGCTGAGATTCCAGCTTATATGATGGCTGGTTGTGTCCCCAAGACATTGCCTTTGCAATGTGGCTTCTTTTAGAAATGATGGAGAAATAGATAAATAAGTAACTAAATCCTGGAATACATTAGCAGCACAAATGGTATAATTAAAGATAGGGGAAACAAGTCTACTTTATAGATCTAAAAGTGATCTCTTTTCTTTTCCTCACAATACTGCTCAACAAAATTCTGTCATATTCTGTTCAATTACCCATTTTAGCTATCTTGGAATCAATGAGCAGCAAAAGGAAAGGAGAAGTTTTTCAGAGCATGAAAAGTTACCTTTAAGGTAAATAACTTTGGTTTGGTGGAATGTCTAGCCGCCTAGAGTGGTCCTGAGTTGACTAGATAGGTGGGATATAAATAAAATAAATAAATAATAAATAAATAAATGTTATTCTGAAACTGTAATAACTGACCAGTAGTAGGATGTTGCTTTTGGGATTCAACCATCATCCTACTTGTGTTTAGTTTGGGGTTTTACAATGGACATTAGAGCCATAGAATAACTAACTTGGAAGGGGCCTGTAAGACCACTGAGTTCAACCCCCTGCTCAAGGCAGGAATCTAAATCAAAGCAGATCTGACAGATGGTTGTCAAAATTACTCTTAAATGCCTCCAGCATTGAATCACTCATCATCTCCTGAGGTATTTGGTTCCATTGTCATACTGCTCTAACAGTCATGATTTTTTTCCTGGTATTCAGTCTAAATCTGGCTTCCTGTAGCTTGAGCCCCTTATTAGGTATCCTGGACTCTGGGGTGATCAAGAACAGATCCTGCTTCTACACTCCATGACTACTTTCGGAGTATTTGAACAATGCTATCGTATCTCCCCCTTTTTTTAAAGGCTAAACAGGCCCAGTTCTTTCAGTCTTTCCTCATACAGCTTGGCTTCAGGTCTCCTCCAAAAAGCACATTTTTCTTGATCTGAGTTGCATTCTTGTAACGAAGCTCAAGAGTTGTGAGAAAGCAACTTTCCTTGAGATGGTCACCCACAACAGTCCCCCCGCCACAATTCCTGTTCTACTCATCCTTAGTTTAAACTGAATTTTTCAATCAGAGATTGAGAATGAGTGCCCCCCTTAAAGTCTGTTGGACTACAACTCCCATCATCTCTGGCCATTGACCCCGCTGGCTAGTGCTGATGGGATTTTCACTCCAGCTACAATGGAAATGCCACACATTCTTGACCACTGGTCTTAATTTATTTATTCTCCAGTTTTAAATTTATTCTCCTATATAAATGAGATTAGTTTTTTTACAAGCTCTTTGAGAAAGCTCATATAATCTGATTCCAAATTTACCTGAAGAGAGTTCAAAGTGCATTGCCTTGTGCATACCAGTCTGTGCTTGGAGGCGGTGTAAAACAAATGACAATACTGCGACAGTTTGGGGTAACAAGGGAAATCTCTCTTCCCTCTGTGTCACTGTTATATCTTCCTGAAAATTTTCCCTGTAAAAAAGAGAAGGAGGGTTGATGTTTTTATATACATCTGTGCATAAAATATTATTTAAAATGATGAGGAACCTTTCATCCTTCAGACCAAATTTCCATCAATCAAATTTAATTTGATAAGTATCCACCATATACAACTATTAAAAAATCAAGATCACTGATGCTTCCAGTAACAAGGTGGCAATATCTCTGCACAGTGGGTGTTTAAGTTACTGGAACTGTTAATTAAGAGTTTTAATCAGTGGCTTCTTTGTGGAGTGTGCCAGAAAACAGAATTTTGCAGCTTTCCAGGCGTGGGCCAAGAGAAGCAAATGGCTCTGCAAATGGTCAACTCTGCCCAGGACAGAGTGTGACAAATAACATTGGGAACGTAATAACACGTAGTTGGCAGTGTCAGCCATCTCCAATTGACATGAGCAGGCACACTGTGAGTGAGGACCTCCATTATAGGATGGCTGACAGTAAGGCTTTAAAATGAGCTAAAATAAAAGTTCTTCAGTATTTAGAAATGTCTAGACTGGGAAGATGCTCAACCATGAAAAACTTTCCCATGTGCCGGGCCCATGTTCTGTCCTCTTTAAAAGTTGTATCTCACATTCCGTTGCCCAAGTGTGTGTGTGTGTGTGTGTGTGTGTGTGTTTAGATCTCATGCACAGTAGATGTAATTATGTGGGAGTGGGTTAAACCTAAGCCATTCTATTCTCACTCCTTCTCAATGGCTGTCACCAAAATTGAATAGAAATTATCTATAAAATGTCAAATAAACTAATCCAAGGGGGCTAAAATCTAATTTAAGCCCATAACTAACAAAACACATACATCCAATGGAGTCATTCCTGTCTCCACTCTTAATAGAGAATCTGGAATAGATTTTGGGAAGCCAATGGAACCAGGAATTTAGACTAGATTGCTTCCTCTGTGTGTGTGTGTGTGTGTGTGTGTGTGTGTGTGTGTGTGTGTGTGTACACACATATAACTATATATGCCACATTTTTCTGTGTATAAAATTACACTTTTTCCTAAAATCATTAGAGCAAAAAATTGAGGGTTGTCTTTTACAGTGGTGTCTCGATAGATGATGATAATCCATTCCACTGAAATCGCTGTTTAGTGAAATGATTGTCTAGCAAAAAGCATTTCCCCATTGGGATGCATTGAAACCTGTATAATGTGTTCTAATGGGGAAGAATTGTCGTTATCTAGCAAAGATCGGCCATAGGAAAGCTGCTTTGCGGACCACCAATCAACTGTTTAAAACTCTGTCTTGCAAAGCTTAGGTCCCAAAAACACCTGTTTTGTGAGCACGGAAGGAGCTGTCAAAATTGTCGTCTAGCGAAAATCGGTTTGCAAAGCAGGAACCAAACATTGACCAGCGAAATTCCCCCATAGGAATCACTGTTTTGCGAATCACTATAGTGATCGCAAAAAGTCAATGTCTAGCGAAAAAACTGTCATGTGGGGTAACTGTCTAGCGAGGCACCACTGTATACGGAAGGAGGTGGAGATGAAGGAACAGCCACACTCGGACACCTCTTGTGGCTGCCCATTGATTGCTGCTGCCATTGCTGGATCGCCTTCTCCAGCACCACTCACAGGCTCCCTTTGAATGGGGGACAAGGCAGTGGTGTGAGCTGGAGGTGAGCCCTGGGTGGTGGCACTAGAGGAGGTGATTGGGAGGCAACAGCGGCAGCAGTCAGTGGGCAGCCACGAGAGGCAGCCTCCCCCGGTTGCTCCTTCACCTCCACCTCCTCCTGCTGCCATTGCTCGATCACCTCCTCCAGTGCCACTGCTTGGGCTCACCTCCAGCTCATGCCACCGCCTTGTCCCCTGCCTGAAAGGAGCCTGTGAGTGGTGCTGGAGGAGGTGATTGTGCAGCGGTGGCAGCAGCAGTCAACAGGCAGCCAAAAGCGGCAGTTGAGCGTGGCTGCTCCTTTGCCTACATCTCCAGCAATGGTCAAAATTGGGGCTCATCTTATACATTGGGGGTCTTATACTGTACATGGAAAAATACGGTAAGTTCAAGATAGTCCAAAGTAAAGTGATAGTGTGATTTTTGTGTGGGTCACAGTAGACATACATACACATGCCTACCGTGACCCACACAAAAATCACACTATCACTTTACACTTTATCTTGGACTATCTTAATCACAGAGGGAATTTATGTTTTCAACTTAAGATAACAGTGCAAGTTCTTTAAGCCTTCTCAGTGGTGAGGGCAGTCTGAGCATTTTGTAATCTGGTTGACAGGATTTATGTACCGGGATATTTGTGTATCTTTTCCGTATATCATGACTATTCAATATCATATTTAGTATTGACTACCTATATTTAGCAAACCCTTTAGCAAAAAAAGTAGATTTTTCAAATGTTTTGGTTGTCCGTTGTGAGCTACCCCTCGGTGCTGTGTAAAGGAACAGCCTGAAGAACTCCCATTCAGCCTTCATTCAGAGAATGAGAATGCAACTGTGTTATCCGCATATAATAAAATAAGTATCAGTCTATTTGTCGGTTTTGATGGATGAAAGTCAATATCAACAGAACTTGATAGTAAGGAGAGGACGTAGGGGAACAGCAATCCCCTTTTTCCCCACTGTCCAACATTTTACAGCAAGGCGTTGACCTGGGCTTGAGAACAGGATGGGTTTTCTCCTTTGATCACTCCCAGGTACCCACTAGTATGCCACAATGTGCATAATGGCAAATGAAAGGTGGGCCCTTCCCACCTCACTTATGCATGGCTTATCATCTATTACCAGTTTTTAAAAGTGTTCAGAGGTGCCTAGTCTTACTTGTCTCTTAGTGCCATGACAACAGAAGTTTCAAAAAGACAAAGAGAAAAGAGCTCTTAGACTGGGCTATATATTATCAGTTCAATTTCCAGACAAAAACCCTTTACAGCAGTTAAGTGGAGGAAGAGGAGGGGCTTATCAGTGGTTCTTAACCAAGACAAATCTGAACCTTGAGAAACTGGTTTTAAGCAAAATGATTGCTGTGATTCAAGTTTTGCACTACATCGCTATAGTGCTAAACCATTTCAGCACTCTACTGATTATTCAAAATAAAATAAAATAAAGGACATTGAATCAATAGCTGTCTGCAGTGCAAATAATACATTTACAACTTGGAGGGTGGTAAATCCATGTCTTAAGAACCTGTAGTTTATATTCATGTATGCATGAGGACACATACTTGGTAGCCTAGAACATTCGAGTGTAAAAGGCAGAGAAAAAGGTGGTGGAGGGCTAGAGGGGAGTCGTAGCTAACATCATCCACTGTGTGCAAATTTGAAACATATCATTCTGGACTGAAAGAAACAAGAATGTGTTAATTATACAACCTGTATGGCCTGTTACTATGCAGCTCAGGGAGTGTGACTCTGTAGAACAATCACCATATCTGGTTGCACTTTCAAAGTCCATTTTGTATGCTCTCCCCATACTTACCAATCTTTAGAGTCTTCTAAATAATACAGAAAGGCATGTTCCTCAGTCATTTTGTGCATAATAATTAATCACTAGAAGTCATACAGTATTCCATTGTAATGAGGACACAAACAGGTATACCATAGTAGAGAATCTCAACAGACATACTTATCAGAAAAATGGAGGGCCAACAGGAACCACATTACTCAGCTAACTTGTCTCTCCAATGTTTTAGACTGTTCACATTTTAGAAATCAGACCAGTACATCTTCTGAAGCTTCTAGCTGTTATAAAAGCTTCTTGACACTTAACAGTAACAAATGAATGCCAGAAAAACATGGTTCTAGCATCAACTTCATTCTTGTCAGTGATCCCTGAGCTAATACTGTAGGAAATATATCTTCATGCTTTTTAATCTTTGGCTTTTAAAACGTATAATTGAAATCCTCCATCTGGAATACAAACTGGGTATATTTTACCTCACTAACCAGAGACATTATTGTTGTTCAGTGGAATGCCTGTTGCTTAAACTGTCTTGCGCTTTCAAATCACATTATACGTTCTTCTCTCTCTCTCTCTCTCTCTCTCGCACAGACTTTGCAGCCATGTTAGAGCACCAGAGATGATAAACAAAGCGACAAGGAAGAATGGTTCCCCCACCCTCCCTGTTGGTCAAGGAAAACCATGAGAGGCTGAAGCTGACAAAGTGTAACTATAAATCCCCTCTGGTCCCTATTCTATTAGATAACACAGGCTAACGTAGAGAAGTGAAACCCAGGATGAACTTCTTACAGGATGTTTGATAAACTGACATCATTCCAGGCAATTTGAGGTAATACAATCTTGATGCCTGAACAGTGTAATTACTAGATATGTGGCCAGCCCTTCTAAAGCACTCTGCATCAATCACAAGGAACTGTTTCAGAAGGATCAAACAACTGTTTGCTCTGGGGAAGAAAGAAAAAACAAGATGCATTGAGGAAGGGCTAAATGCTGAGATTGTTTTTTCCCTCTGTACTAAAATTCCGGGACAATTAAATGTTATCTTGGTTGAAGACAGGGGGATAAATCTGCTTCTTAGGCCCAAACAAAATGGACTAATGGAATGAATGGGACTTGTTTAACAAATGGATTTAGCCCAGAGAGAGCAAGAACATAGGCAAAGAATGTCATTTCAATTTGTTGTAGATTTTTTAATGTGTTCTTAAGACACTTGTTGGTTCCTTAAAATTACTAGCATTCTTGCTATTATTATTATTATCAGTGCTCAAAATTTACTGGGCACTAGTGCTTACACTGCTTAGCATAGTTTTCAGAAATCACAGTTGTTTAGATTTTAGAAGTAGTGGGAAGTGACATAAAATTCTCATATTTACTGCTAAATCTAAAGATTGGCTGCACAGCATATCCTTTTTTTCCATAATTAACTAGGTTCACCCTCTCATCATCCAGCTATAGAAGCTGAGAACAAGCCCCAATCCTGTCAGAAATCTCTCGTATACTCAAAGCTGTCTGAATTGCAACACTTCATGTAGAAAGGCTGAAACCAAGCTATGTGACACAGTCTTTTCTGCTGCTAACTGGTATATTTCCAGAAAGACCCACAAACTTCACTTCAACCCAAGTTTTACTTTCATTTTTCATCACTTGCCAGTTAAATCCCAGCACTTACCAGAATAGTCTGTGCAATGTCCAGAAATGTGAAATAAAAGACTGTTGTACAGACATATTTTTTCTTTTTTTAAAATATTTTTATTTATTTATTTATAACTATAACAAAAAAATCATATACATAAAACATATACACTTACAACACAATAACAGTGTTCCCCACCACCATATACGGGACCTCTTGCCATATTCTTTTTTTTCTTCTTCTTCTCATTCTTCTTCTTCTATTGTCCTCCTCTCCAGAACTGCATAGATTCTTGATTTGGAGCTCTCCCTTTCCCCCTTATTAACACATATTCCAAAAATTTGCCCCATATTACATAAAAATTATTCTTTTTCAACTCTCCTTTCTTCATCTTTAAATTACAAGTTAATTTATCATTTAATGCTATATTCCATATTTCTTTATACCATTCTTCAATTTGTAATTCAGTCTTTAATTTCCACTGTCTAGCAATAATCAATCTAGCTGCTGTTATTAGATTAGTTATCAATTCTTTAATCATTTTGTCATATTCCATGTTCTCATATATTGATAACAAAGCAATCTCAGTCTTACATTCTATATCTTTTCCACAGATACAACTTAATTCTTTAAAAATTTGTTTCCAAAAACTTTGTACCTTTTCACATTCCCACCACATATGAAAGTATGTACCAACTTCTTTCTCACATTTCCAACAGACATTCGGATGACTGGTGTTAATTTTGTTTAATTTTACCGGTGTTAAATACCATCTTAAACTAAGTTTAAAAAATTTTTCCTTTATTCTTACTGACATCAATCTTAAAATCCTCATTTTCCATATCCTCCTCCATTCTTCTTCATTTATTCTTTTCCCAATATCTTGTTCCCACACCAATTTCAATCCTTCTTTCTCACTTTCTTCTTCCTCTAAATTAAGAAGTGAATAAATTTTACTCACTGTACCTTTTACTGAGTCAGTCATCTGAATATCCTCATATGAGAGTAAAAATTGCTCAAATTTTGTGTGTTCTCTTCCTTTATTATATTTATTTGCCCATTCCTTAGTCCATCTTTCCAGTTGTACATAGTTCAACCATGAAATAGTCTTGTTTTGAAATACTTGTTTCATTTGATCTATCGATCTCATTTTATACAGCCAATCTTTCAGTCTAATCACTTTTTCTTCTTTAAATAAATCCATATACACCTTCATATTGGTAGGAAAATCTTCTATTTCTGTCACTAATCCAAATGGAGAGTATGATGAACATAAATTCTTTTTATACTTATACCATATATTTAACAGTGTCTTTAAAAAAGGATTATTAACTTGACTTATTTTGTCTTTCTTACCTTTAGCAAATAAATATTTTTCTATATTTCCTTGTAATTCTGATGATTCCATTTCCCACCAAATTAACCTTTCCGGATTATATATAATTTCACCAATAAACCTCAGTTGGTTAGCTAAATAATAGTTTCTTATATTTGGCAAACCTATACCACCTTTTTTTGTTGTTTTATACCAATACTTTTTATTTATTCTAGATTTCTTCCCTTCATTACAATATTTGTTAACTATTCCTTGCCAATATTTCAACTCATCCTCTGTTAACTGCATTGGTAACATTCTGAATAGAAAATTAATTTTTGGTAAAATTTTCATTTTTACCAATGCAATCTTTCCAAACCAAGATAATTTGAACTTATCATATTCTTGTAGTTTCTTATTAATTACTTCCTTTAGTTTGTTATAATTATAATCCTTTATCTTTTGAATATTTTTCGCTAAATCTATTCCTAAGTATTTAATTGTTTTACATATTTTAAAATCATGTTTTTCAGTAAACTTTTCTTGTTCTATTCTACTATAATTAAACAACATTAAGTCAGATTTTTGCCAGTTTATGTTTAATCCGGTTATTTTTCCAAATTTTTCTAAGTGTGTTTTAATTTTATCTATACATTCTAACGGGTTTTTCACTGTCAATAAGGAATCATCCGCAAATAAATTAATCTTTGTCTTCTTTTCTCCTGTACCTTCAATTAAATCATCGTTCCTAATTACATTTGCCAACATTTCAATAACCAGGCAAAACAGAACTGGAGAGAGAGGACAACCTTGCCTAGTACCTCGGCCAAGAGCTATTTGATCTGTCATCCCATCATTAACTATTGCTACATATTCTCTAAATATAATTGATCTATTATCCCCCTAAACTTTTTTTCCAAAACCCCAACCCTTTAACAAAGTCTTTAATGTTAGCCATTCCACACAATCAAATGCTTTAAATATATCTAATGATAAAATGCCTGCCTTCAGTTTATTTTTTTCTATATTGTGTATAATATTCAAAACCCTCCTAGTTAAGTTTTCCATTTGCCTACCTTTCAAAAAACCATTCTGATCCTCTTTGATATATTTTATAATAAATTTATTAATTCTATTTGCAAGTATTGCTGTAAATATCTTTGCATCCTGATTTAGTAAAGAAATAGGCCTATATGAACTTGGGTCTGTTAGATCTTTATTAGGTTTTGGGATAAGAGTTATCAATGAATGTTTCCATGAATCTGGTATCCTCTCTCCTTCCAAGATTTCATTATAAAGCACTTTTAATTTAGGGATCAATATTGATTTAAAGGTGTTATAGTATTCCGAACCTAATCCATCAAAACCTGGGGTTTTACCATATTTTAGTTTATTAATTATCTCTATAATCTCTTCCTCTTTTATTTCTTTATCTAAGTCTTTTTTATCGTTCTCTGATATTTCACTCTTAACATTTTCTTTAATATAAGTTTCTATATCTTCTTTTGATGCACTATTACTTTTATATAAATTTTGATAAAAATCTTGTATAATCTTTAATTTTTCTTTCATTAAACTACAGTTTTTTCCTGTTTTATCTTTAATCACACCAATGTTGTTTTTTGTTCTTTTGGTATGAACCATTCTAGCTAAAAGTTTTGAATTTTTATTACTATGTTCAAAAAAATTCCTTTTAGTGTATATCAGGTCCCTCTGTACTTTTTCTAATTCTAAGCTTTCCAATTCCTTTCTTTTAGCTTGTATCGCTAATAATTTTTTATTATCTCTATCTATAAAATATTTAGTTTCTAAATCCTTTAATGATTCTTCAATCCTTTTTACGTTTCCTTCTCTCAATCTTTTTAATCTACAAGATTCTCTTATAGCAATTCCTCTCATAACAGCTTTCATGGTGTCCCATAACATGCCTATTTTATTCCCACCCGCTTCATTAAATGACCATATTTCCAACCATTCTTTCTTGATTTTGTCTATCACCTCTGTATGTTGAAGAATATTGGAGTCTATCCTCCATCTCCTAGCTTCTCTATAATCTTTCTTCACTTTTATTTCCATCACCCTCAATGCATGGTCTGTTATCTTTATCACATTAATATTTGTGTCTACTACTTTTGAAATTAGATTTTGTGATATAAACATAAAATCTATTCTAGAGTAACTTTTATGTACCCCAGAATAATATGTAAACCTCCTTTCATCTCCCTTCAATTCTCTCCATATATCTTTCAGATCGGTAGTATTTATTATCTTACTTAGGGGGGTATCCCTTTTATGCAATTCATCTTTTTTATGTGTAGATTTATCTTTCAACTTATCTAAGACCATGTTGAAATCTCCTGCCATAATCACATATCCTTTCCTAACTTTTTCCATTTCTTTAATGACATGTTTGTAAAATTCTCCTTGGTTCATATTCGGTGCATACACATTTACTAATGTGTATTCTTCTTCCCCCATTTGTCCTTGGATTATCAAATATCTGCCATTACTATCTTTTATTACTTCTTTTACTACAAATTCACAATGTTTAGATATTAATATTGCTACCCCTCTAGATTTGGATGTCCCAAATGTTTTTTCATATATATGTATATTTTGCAATTTCAATTCATTGACTCCATCCTTTAATTGATGTGTCTCTTGTAGATAGATAATGTCAACTCTACTTTTTTTAATAATAATTCTATTTTCCTTCTCTTTAATACAGCTCCTAGGCCTTTCACATTTAAAGTGGCTACTCTTATGTTTTTCCCCATATCTGTTGAATCTTTTGCTTCTTAGTTGGTCCCTTT
Source organism: Pogona vitticeps (assembly GCF_051106095.1). Lineage (NCBI taxonomy): Eukaryota > Metazoa > Chordata > Lepidosauria > Squamata > Agamidae > Pogona > Pogona vitticeps. Next base: position 152,614,657 of record NC_135786.1, on the reverse strand, counting down.
GTGCAATTCCCAAAACATAAACAAAAACAACATATTTTTTCTAAGCTTAGTCAATAATTTGTACCAATCTGATCTTATTTATTTATTTATTTATTTATTTATTTATTTATTTATTAAGAAGAGAGAATGAGGTCAAGAGGATAATATGTTACATGTCATCTCAGGATAAGATGTGAATTACTCTCAAGAGAATACATTGCTGTTGCTATATTTTGAAATATGTCAGAATACTTTGGCAGCAAATGTTAATATTGAGAGATGAGGCACATAAATTATATTTAGTTTTCCCCAATCCTTATTTGAATTGCTTAAAGTCACCAGCATCAATCTAAATGTATACCATTAGATATATACAGCAAATCATAGCTGTAAATTGAGACTTCCCCATCATTAACAAAAGGCACTCACCTTCAGCCACTTCACTAAGGTCTGCCCTAGACAGTCAATATGATGTATATTTGTAGAGAGCATAGAAAAAGGTGTTCTCTTCAGATTAACATTCACAGATCCCCCCCATCCAGTGATTTTGACTATTGTTTACACCAAAATAGATCAAAACGAGATTTTAAAGTACCTTTGCTCCATATTGCTGTGCTACTCAAACCTGGAGGGCTACCATAGAGTCAAAACAAAAGCTGTCACGAAGCATTCTTTGTGAGATTCCCAACTAGCTGACACCCACCTGAAGCAAGGATCCAGCTCAGTCTTGACAAACTAATTTGGGCTCAGTCTTTTGTGTTTGCTTCAGGCTGGTCCATTGTGTATCAAGACTGCCATCAAGACTGGCCAGCTGTTTCTCATATTTGGGAGCACACAGAAAATGCTTGTTGATACCATCTACTAAATCAAAACATCTTGACACATTAGCCAAGGTAAGAGAAATGACAAGGGAAAATGACAGGTAGCGAATGATGTGAAACAATGAATGAAGCAGTGTAGTGGCACAGTAAAGTGGCCTTCTCTGGATCCTCTGTCAGGTATAGTAGAAATTCTGTGAGCATCCTGCTTACCTCCGCACAACTGGATATTTGGTTGTATGGAAAAAGTGGTATGGAGGTGCATATGTGTGGGCTTAAAGAAGTACATATGCTGTTATTCCATGAAGATGTACACTTTTCCCAGTCTCTTCAATCACCAAACAAAACAAAAAACCAAAACCCTGTATTTATTATTTGCAGAACCAGAACATAGAAGCTGGCTTGTGCTGATTACAATTGGCCAGCTCAGCCCAGTTTGACTATGCTTGCTGGTGGCTCTGGGATGATGGCTCTCAGACCATCTGCTTGTAATTGTTTGACTTAGAAATCCAAAACATGGATCATGAACATTCAGAGGCTGCATTGCATGCACAGCATGTGCACTACCACCCAGCTATAGCTTTTGTTGTTGTATAGACCTCTGTCACTATACAAGTGGGTTCACTAATGTTTCTCTACACTTTATCTGAGAATCTTGCAACAGCTTGCTGTCAGCAAAAAACAGAGAGGAAAAAGGTGTCATTTTTCTCTTCACTGCTCACATCTGTCTGTGAGTCTTTTTTTCTTTTTCCTCAGAAATTCTTTTGGCAAATCTTGTGTGATTTTTCAGATGTTTTGTGCTCATTTTCCCCTCAGAAGAAAACACAATGTATGCAGATATATTACAATACTTGCACAAAAAATGGCACTTTTCCTGTGCAACATCCCTTAGAACAGGCATTGGGTTCTGAAGAGTTTGGCAGTTTCTTCAGCAAAAAGATGGGTGGGTGGGTGGAATGGAAAAAAGAAAAAAATAGCGACTATGGGTTTCATTTTGTGGAAAACATAAAGCTTATGAATGAAGGTGCCAGACAATTGCCAGGATGATCACCTAAAAGCTGAGCCAATGTTTTTACCAAAGGCCAACTAACATATCCTCAGATACCAGGCATCATGGCATTACCATGATGGTAGGTTCTTCACCCATGTTTTCAGACTGGCTTCCAATTTACATTGCACATGCCATATGCCTAAGGGAAGCAGGCTAGCCTAAAGGCTGTCAAGAATGCCATTTGTCACACACAGTTCTTCCCAATGACACTTCATTTTCTTTTCTTTTCAATCTCTGTAGCCTGAGGCAGCCCCTTGCCCTGTCTAACAGTAGGATTAGCCCTGCTTCTCAGATTCATCTCAAGAGTCAAGCTCCACATTACCTCTGTATTTTCCATACTTTTTAGGTCTGTGACTTCTCTCTGCTAGAGATTAATATGACTGCTCCTCTGAGTTTTGTTTAGATTATAGTGGATTTTGAAACAAAGCATGAGAATCAATTAGTGACGCAGAGATTCCGTGGCAGAAAAAACTAAGCTGAACCAATGAGATAATTTGTACAGGTGAACCAGAACGAGTGGTAAACCCAAGCTATTAAGTCATTCTGTTTCAATTTTCAGTGGATTTGTGTTGTTACTCTAATTGCCATTTACTATGCTAAATTAAGTTGTAGTTAGAGTAGGCCCATTTGAATCAAGTGAACTTATGGAACAGTTGGTTCACCAAAACTTGCCACTTATTCTATTATAGTGGGCATATTCTTGTGCAATTTTCTATGCTTTGCAACAGGAATTTGGCCGCTGAATTTATAAATTCTATTCCCAGTCTTCTCCTGGCACAAATAAATAAATAAATCCACCTATGTGGATGATTTCAGCTGTAAATGACCAGTATGTTATTGCCAACTTGACAAAATCGGTGTTGAGTAGTTTTATAACAACCACATTGTAAAAGCTGCTAGCCTGAATGGTATGATTCCCTCTCCCCATCACTTACACTGATTTATTTTTGAAGTTTTATTTCTGAAGGCTTCCAGTTAATTGCTGTGTGGTTTAATTGGAGGCTGGTATGATGTTCTTTTGATCACAGTGCAAGCACTGCTCAGATAAACCTTTAGGGTGTTTTCTATAACACGTTACATTGCTTGGGGGCCCTTCACTCACTTCTGGGCTGCAAAGAAATAAACCTCAGCTGCAGAGTCCACCAGCACATTACAGGATCAAGCCGAGTCAGGATCCTCTGTGTGTCTTTATGGCCAAAACATGATCAGTAAAATGCGTCCCAAAGTAGTTTATCTGCTCATTTAGGAATGCATGACTGGAAATGTGTGTCTGATGCCAATGTTACAACACATTGACACATAGGCCACATTCCTATGCATAGGCTCTCAAGTCACAATGTTGATGCTCCACTTCTTTCCTTGCCCCAAATGGAAAGACAGGCACACAGAGGTGCCTGTTTTTCCATCACCCCCCTTCACTGCTCACTTGTTGGTTGATCAGCATTGTCTAGACATAACAAAAGTATACCCATCTTCTTGTTGAGCCCAGCGAGCCCTGACACCAGCTAAGTATGGATGCTCATGGGTCCCAGGTTTGAAAGACACCTCACTCACATGGACAAAGTCAACTGTTCTCCTTCTACAGTGCTGCCATCCCTGAGAGTTGTCCCCTTGCTCAGAGGTGTGAAAAAAGTAGCAATTCCTTTTGGCTTTAACCCATGCCATGAGACCTAGCAACCCTACATGTGTGTATGCAGAATCTGAATGGACTACACCAGTGATTCCCAACCTTGGGTCCCCAGATGTTCTTGGATTAAAACTCCCAGAAGCCTTCAGCACCAGCTGTGTTGGCCAGGATTTGTCGGAGTTGTAGGCCAAGAATATCTGGGGACCCAATATTGGGAAGCACTGGACTACACCAATCAGACATGCATGTTAAATCGAAATATAGCTGATTGCTTCATTTGGAGGGAAAGAATGTCTCGTTTCACAAAGTCTCATCTCACAATAAATACATAAATTACAAAATGCTCTTTTTGTGAAGATGAAAGCTGAAATCTTCAGGAAGCTGAAGTTAATACCACTTCATTCCACTTGAAAATATTTTGGCAGAGAAACTGGTGAAAAACATTGTTACCTTATTATGCCTAAACTCTGCAGCAAGTAACACACATTGCAGTGGGATCCACAATTCTCTCTGGGAATGCAGAGCTTCCTTGCACATTCCACAGGACATGTAGCATTATGAGAGAACAATGACATTCCCCATCTCCTCCCTTACCAGAGCTCTTCTTAGGAAAGAAAAGATAAGGCTTACCTTACCCTGGGTTCCTTTGGAACAGCCCCAGGAAGCACAGAAGAGAAAGATTCTGGGTCCATTCCAAAGAGTCTTCTGTTCAGGATTTTGGATGGGGTTGATGCTACCTGTTCTGTCTGTGTCTCTGCAGTGCAGAGATGCTATGCACACAAAAAATGGGTCAAGATTCAGACTTATCCATTTTCTGCTTACCTTTATGCTCATGAAGCACAACAAAATAAACACTCATCCATATTCTTTTTTTAAAAAAAATACATTTTATTAGTTTTTCAATCTATCTACATTCAGTTCATGCTTATTAAACATTGTGTTACATGAGTTGCTTACAATTATTTATTTTTGTGTCTTGGTGTCTTCCCAATTATCCCCCCAAATTCCACACATCTTTCAATCATTTTGTAATTTATATCAATGATAAATGTCTTAACACATAATAGATATTATCTAGAGCATTTTATACAGATTTTATTTGTATAATTGTTTAGCCATCTCTATCTCCACATTTTCTTTCTTTCTTTCTTTCTTTCTTTCTTTCTTTCTTTCTTTCTTTCTTTCTTTCTGTCCGTCCGTCCGTCCGTCCGTCCGTCCGTCCGTCCGTCCGTCCGTCTATCTATCTATCTATCTATCTATCTATCTATCTATCTATCTATCTATCTATCTATCTATCTATCTATCTATCTATCTATACCCCACCCATCTGGTCTTGGGACCACTATAGGCGGCTATCCTTATAACAATATCATCTCTAGTGCACGTTCATTATGCACTATTTGTTTATCCCAACCTTATATCTAGTTGCAATTTGCCCTTTAAAAAAAACCCACCATGTTATGCCTTTAGTCCGATTAGTGCTCCCTTATTTCAGTTTAATTCTCTTTTTTAATATATAAGATATGCCCCTTTGCAATTCCAGAAGTTAGGTATATACATGCTTTCCAACATTGAGGGCCACCTTGTTCTTCCCTTTTTCATCTTTCTAAATATTTCCTTCTCTAAATCTTTTTTTTTCCAATTTTTGTTTCTGTCTTTCTAAACATTCTGCCATCTTTTGTGTCCTCTGAGTCCATTTTATGTATTTGGTTTACCTCCAATCGATCTTTATACGCTTGGTCTATCTCCAATAGATCTTCCAGGCTATTTTTAATTGATTCTTCTGATTTTCTCCCCTTGTCTTCCCTTAAAATTCTCCTCAATTCCACTAGGTTTCCCCATTAATTTCCTCCAGCCCTTCTTTAGGTTGGCATACTCCATCCACCACCCCTCTCATTTCCTTGTTCATTATTTCCTGTCTGCTGTTGACTATAATTCATCCATATTGTAATACTCTGAATGGCCAATACATTTATACACTGATTTTAAAAAAAATCATTTAAGGCTATTTGGATGGTCTTATATTGGCTCAACTTCCACATAACCAGGAAACTGGTGATGCCTTAACTCAACAAATGTGTGGTCATGAATGACTCTGTATAATGTCACAGATTGTACAGACCAACATGCCCCATACTTTGCCTTGATCTTTCAGCCCTAAATCCACATAGCAAAGATGGAGTGGAGGGTACTAGTAATGACAGGGTGTCCCAGCTGGAGGGTGTCCCAGCTGGAGAAGTTTTTTTCTATGGATCCATGGATCATAATATCCATCATTCATTATTTGGAGAATGCTGGCTAGGGCTCTTGGGATTTGGCATCCATCAACAATGGTGGGGACTCATATTCTCCACTACTCATGTAGGTGAAATATTGGGAACAGGTGGCTGTGGTGGACAGGAGCCTATGACAGGACAGGAGGGGTGGAGTCAAGAGAACTGGGAGTGCCAAAGAGGCAGTTAGAGAGAACCAGAGAGAGTTACGAAAAAGATGGTGAAGCATTTAGACAGTTAGAGAGAAGACTGTGAAGTGTTTAGACAGGATATTGGACAATTGGTTTGTTAGAGACTATTAAAGAGTTAAAAGGAATTAGCAGTAAATAGACAGAGAATATACTGAGACCTTGATTAAAGTAACTGAATACAAGCAAGTTTATAAGTAATGAAACACGTGTTTATTGAATGAAACATAATGATTTTCCTTCTGTGATTCCCTTATTAATCTTTAAATAAACCTTGTTTTGTTTGGCAACAAGGGTGTGGGATTCTTAATTGATAATGTGAGGATAATATCCTCTGGTGGCAGTGAAATAGGGAAAAAGAACAAGTTGTGCCCGAAGGTGAACGTGTGTGAGTGAGAAAACACACAGGAGTCACTGGGGGTGCGCGACAATGGCTCTCTCCAAATATAGCTGGATTCCAATTTCCATCATTCTTCCCTCCTGGCCCTGTCAATTCAACCCAACAATATTTGGATGACCACACATTTCTTCCTGTCCAATTGCCAAGTGCACTTCCCAGATTTGTATGGTTCCTAGTTCCCTCACCCCGATGGATATAGGAATGTGAAATGTAGGATCACTCTGACAACTCTCCCCTAAAGTACTGGTTTCTGTAGGAAGGAGTCTCCACCCCAACCCTTCTGGAAAGAAACATCTGTCATATCAAAACTCTATTGTAAACTATGGTGGGAAAATAAGGAGGTCTGACTACTTGATTCTGCTGTGTATACCCTTTAATCAGCCCTACCTGCAGAGGGCACTCCTTTGATAGGTGATTTACATCATGAGAAGATCAACTGCCAGCTGCTTCAGAACATTCCTATCTGTCTGACTAATCTCTGTGTCAAGGTTGCAACATAATGAGAGGAACTCCCATGTGAAATGCAGTTCTATTGGAAATGCTTGTGTTTGTCATTGCGGCCACCCATATAACTACAAGATTGGTGTATTAGAAGAACCTGGATGAATAACACCATAAAATTGCCTCCACAAAAGACATTACACAAGGCAAACATTATTCAGAATAATCATACAACTTGAGCAAGACATGAAAAATTAAGTATCCGATATAGCCTTTATGTTGTTTCCTGATGAAGAATGCAGGATTTCTCTCTCTCTCTCTCTCTCTCTCTCTCTCTCACACACACACACACACACACACACACACACACACACACCACTTTCTTAGTTTAAATTTCTAGCATATTACTTGGCTGGTGTGAAATACATCATCCGGTTTTCTGAAGGCACATTCTTCTTGGGTTATACATATAAACTGAGGAACTGTATCTGAATACAGATTGAGGCAGGTTGAGGCAGACAAGAGGTATTCAAAGTCATGAAGCCACACTGAGCTTTCTTTGTTTCTTCCCCTCTCTCCATGTGATGGAAGCCAGGGGTGGGAGGATCCAATTATGTACAAAACTGCTACTTCAGGTTGCTGAGGGTGCCTTCAAATTGTTCCCAGAGTTTTTGATCAGCACCTCCTTATCTTGCCACATCTGCATTTTCTGACATCCATTTTTCATAGTTTTTAGCTCTAATTCTATTTTCTATCATTCTGATGGGGGACAGTTGTGTTCTTTGTAACACTTTTGGACATTGACGGTGCTATATAAATAACAACAGGGTCTGGATATTAGGAAAATTTATTTCATAGTTATCTTGAAGCACTTTGGGAAAAGATTTGAGTGACTAGAGTGTAATTTGGGGATGATATTGGTGTTTTCTTCCCGTTGGATCTGAATGACTAATATGTTTGTGAAGGCTGATTTTGGGGTAGCCTGGTCATATTTTCGGGGCAGAATGTTAGCGGCTAATGATTTTGGGGGAATTCATTTTGAGGTGATGTGGAGATGTTCTTTGGTTTAAATCTGAGTGGCTAATGAATCTGCTGGATTCATTAGCCACAACTGATGTGGGTTGGGATTTATTTTTAAAGGATCAAAGACTCTTCCCGCTCTCTGTAGTTATGTTCTTAGCTTTAAGATACATACTCCCCTTTGCCCTTTTTCCGGAAGCAGTTCCACCTCCTGTGAGTCTTTGCATTTTGCTCCTTTGCTCTTAATGGGCACCATCTGCCATTCATTCCACACAAATAAGTTCCAGAAGGCTTTTAATTGAAATAACATCAACTGTGGGTCCTGATGGCAATTTTAATTGTATTTTAATCATTTTATCTTTTATTGTATTTTAATTGAATCTTAATTGTTGTAAGCCGCCCAGAGACCTTTGGGTAGAGTGGGAGGCATATAAGTTAAATAAATAAATAATAAATAAATAAAAGGAAAACTTTTTGTCAGAGGAGTCTCTTGTAGCTTAAGGGGTATTTCCAACAGGATGCTAGCAGCATCTCAGTTCACATTCATATGAGCAGTGGTATCCACCTCAAAACTGTTTAAGCTCCTCTGACACCACCTCCTTCTGAGTTTCCCTGGCACCACATCTTTATTTAAGTTGTGTCCACTTCAAAGCTGTCCAATCTTCTCTGAAACCATTATTAGACTTTGAGAATAACCTATGGGAGCAACATAAAAGCAGGAAGAGGAAGTAGAGAAGATAATAGTGGCAGATACTCCCACTTGTAGGCATAGTGTCAAGTTTCCTCTTAGGTATATTATGAGAATTCCAGTTCTGGTCTCAGTGGAAGAGTAAAGTGAGGAGGCAGACACACATTTCAGAATGTTTGCTGGGCACTTTAGAAAAACTTTGAGCCCTTCTTAGGGAAACCTTCACCCGAAACACCTATTTGCAATTTTGGTTAAAGTTTGTGTGTGTTTCTAGTTGCAGACTATTACTGTATTTTCCCTAGATTATAGATAATTCTTTATCACGATAGAGTATTATTTTATCCCCTTAGCAAGAACTCAGCTCTTTGTGTTGGAGGAGCAGGAAGCACTTGGTGGGTGCCTCAAATCAAGCTGACATGCTGTATGTGTTCTCTGGTGATTTGGAAGTAGGGCAGTCAAGGCCATTGCCAAGAGCTAAGTGGGAGGGTTCTGTCAGCAGCAGGAGCACCACAGAGACAATTTAGAAGCCCAGAAGTCAGCTCATTGCTTTTAAGCCCAAAGCTACTGTATTTCAGAGCTTCCATTTCAAACTGGGGGGTTATGTGTGCATGTGAGGATGATCATAGTAGTTCCGTCAAGAGGCCGTCTGTTTTCAGAGAGCTGCATGACTAAATTTCAGCAAAATAGCCTATGTTTCAGTGTGTTCTTCCTGGTAACTATAGCAATGCTAACGGACACAGGTCAAATTAATCAGAGCTGTGCAGCACAAATAGGTAGTTGGGTGGATGAATGGGACTGCAGCAATATATCTGAGTTAGCACAAAGCAAAAAGTACCCTGTGCTTCAGTTCTCAGAAACATTCTTGACTCCTGCTCTGGCTGTGCCATACTACTTCTCAGAATTCTTGGTGCTCTGTCTCAAGCTTTCATTCGAAAGGAGAAAATGGTGCATTAGAATGCAAGTTAACAGTGAATCTCAATCTATAATTTTCTTCCAAGAATTCTCATATATGGCTCCTAGGGAATTCTGGGAATAGCTACTTGGGGAATTTTTTGACTACAGCTCCGAGCATTCCCCAGACAACCCAACTCCTAGGGAATTCTGGGACCTGCAGTCTAAAAAGCACAAATCAGCCCACGTCTACTTCTTAGCAACCTTGAAAATAACTCCACCCACCTAAAAAGTTCTCAGCATCTTCCAATGATCTTCTGTTACCTACTGATCAGCGTTACCTATTTCATACTACTTATTTACTGGAGGTGGGTGAGGGAGTGCCAAGGTGAGCCCCATTGTGTTACAAAAGACTTTGGATCAAAGGAAGCCTTGGAATATGCCACACTTGCACAGGCCATCAAGGACAGTTGGTCACCATGAGAAGTGCATTTCCTGTGATGGCCAACCACATCCCATGGTATAACAACACTCCAAGAAAGGATGGCCCAATCTGAGGATGATGGAGCTCCAGCTGAACCCCAAGGATACTTGGCCTACAGATATGGTAAGCTATCCTGGGTGGGTATACCACACATGCTGAAGACTGTCTGAGGCTTCCAATAATGAATAATGAAGGATGAATGGTAGGGACCAGTCTTTTTGGAGAAGACTGAATAAAATGAGATTTGCAAACCTGGTAAGTGGCTCCTGGCTCAGTTTCTCCTAGTTTATCATGTAACTGGAGGCAACTGTAAAGAGGGCTTATCCGGAAATATTAGTTCACTGATAGCTCACCAAAGTTTCATAGTGTTGAAAGAAGTGAGCAAGTAAAAAATACTAAAGCCACCCTTACTGCCAATATCTTTTTATGAAAAGCAAGTATTTCTAAGCTATATTCGAAAGCATGCAAAATGCAAAACGTGAGTAGATAAATAGGTACCACCATGGTGGGAAGGTAACGGCATTCCATGTCTAGTCATGCTGGTCACGTGACCACGGAAACTGTCTTCGGACAAACGCTGGCTCTATGGGTTGGAAACAGAGATGAGCACCGCCCCTTAGAGTCGGACACGACTGGACAAATTGTCAAGGGGAACCTTTACCTTTACAAATAGAAAGGTGAAAATGCCCTCGCAAAAAAGTTTCATATAAAATATTTGTATATTACATACGTATATAATACATATAAAGTATTTGAGCAACCAAGTTATAGAGAGAAGAATGAGAGGCTAGTATGATTCCCTACCAACAAAAAAAAATGTAGGGTCCATTTGTTTTCATCTTTCAAGGTTGCGCCTTCACTAAACACAACGGGATTCTGTTCACAATGGCTCTCTAGCACCTACAACACTATTGTGTTCTCATATTACAAAACAGGACAAAAATGGTATTTACATCTCTAAGTGCTCCCCACTCATCTCTCACAAGAAATATTACTTTGCTCATGCAGATTAGAATAACTTGGCTGGAAGAATAAACAAGCCCCTTCTGGTGAATGGCATATGGAGTTTAATTAAATGCTTGCTATTGTACTGAAGTGTGCTTTAATACAAAGAAAGAATTCATTTCTCCTCCGTGGATGTTACTAACATTAGAGTGGTGGTCAGATGAGAGCAACATCCTTGAATATTTTCTGAGATCAAGTAATTCGCTATGATAGTCTTGCTCACAGCTCACCCTCTGAGTGAGTAAACATGAGTCCACCTGTTTCACCAATCTGGAGCATGGGATTTGAGATGGTGACTAGAGATCAGGTGCCCCATGTAGCATTTTCAGCCCGTGGCCCCACATAAATTGGGGTTCATTACAGGCTTATCAAGTTCCCAAGTTGATAGACTGAAGGACAAGGACTCTGAAGAACAGGGTATGAATCTACATTCAGCCATGGAATCTGACTGAGGGATTGAAACTGGTAAACCTACACCTTAAATATCTCACTTATCTTTGAAAATCCTGTGCGGGCCAATATAAATTGGTTCCAACCTGACATCACATAACAATAACAACAGAGGCTTATCAAAGCTCCTCAATGAGAAATTCAATAATCCAAGCCAAGCTTCTCTGGAGGATGACATTCTCACCATTATCTATCTTCTGTTGGATACCATTGGATATATGTCAAGTTGCATTAACAAATTAGATCAGTGAGCTTGGGTAGCTAGCTGCAAAGAGCAAAGAGTCAGGATTTCTATTTCCCACTGTGCCTCCCAAGACATAAGCCACCTCTGAGTCCCCCAGAAGAAAATAGTAAACTATTTCTAGTACACTATGTGTAGAAGAGCTCACCATGGGTCACCATATGTTCGAATATAATTGACAGCAAATCATCATCATCATTGTTATTGTTATTATTGCAAAAGCCAGTAATTGTTGTCAGTGCCATTGAATCTGTGCTGTACAGTGTATCCTAGCTTCCTCTACAATACAGATAGTCAAAGGTGCAGGGTCCTTTGATAGATAAGTCATTGTGGAAAAGGTTCCCTATATTAAGAAAGCCTGAAAATCTTTGACTGACTGAGGAAAAAATGCCACAAGTCTGTCAAGATTTGTTCCTTTAAGTGAACAAGGGGTTAAATTTAATATTGTAGTAAGAATGTGAAGTCATGCATGTAAATGTCAAGTCAATGGATGACTGATTCCATACAGCTGGAATAAGCTTAGGTAATGCTTGTTAACCATGTTCAGCTGCTATGTCTACAGTGATAGGCTGCTCTCACTATTTAAGCAAGAGAGTGCGAACAGCACTTTGCCACTCAGTTGTGAGTCTGGTGGTCATTACTTTACTTCTGTGAATGTTCTGTTGCTCTTATATATGCACAAACCTATGTGTACATGTGTTTGACCAATGCTAATATATCAAGTCTAATATATTATGCTATAAGTCTTATCAGAACTCTCTCTGTGTATTTTCTTATACATCCACATTCTTTGCTCTGCTTACAAAGGGGAGGATTTGAAGCTACCAGATAAGAGACTCTGTGTAACTTATTATCTTGGGCTCCAAGGTTTGTTTTCCCTAACAGAGTGCTCTTGGAAGCTTCATTATCCAAATCTGACTCCAAGCTTTTGAAGAGGCAAACGCCACATCCGTCTTGGAGTTTGACCGATGCCAACAAAGTGATGGAGATGTGGGGAGGGGGCTGTTCGATTTGTTAGGTACGTGGATGCGAAAAGATTGAACTCTGTGATGAGAATGTATCTTGAACCTTCCTTACAAGGCCATTCTTGTCATGAGGCAAAGTGAGTCAGCTGCCTCAGTTGCCAGATGCTAGGTAGGAGGTAGGGAAGAGTAGCAAAGTGTCAAAGAAAGAAGTAGGCATCCTTGTATCCAAGATGTTAGTTACTCCCTTCCAGTGCTTTCCTGTCACTGCTTCTGAAACAAGAATCAGCTGCCAAACCAGTCATTTCAGTATGTAGAACAGGAAAATTTTGTCTTGTTCTTTGTCTCAAGTAGCAAATTTATCAGGTCAGCCTATTCCCTCCTACACAAGAAGCCATAGTTCAAATTCTGATGGCACAACTCAGCCCCTTCTATATCTTATTCATTTCTTTAAAAAAAAAACACAAAAAACCCTCTGGTTTATAAATATGGGATAGTCCGCTTCTGTATCCAGAATTCAGAATGCCAGGAAATGGCCTGAGATTGCTGCACAATCTTGTGCTCACATCGCCAGCAGGAAAAAGATGCCAAGCTCTATATAGCAAAGGGCAGCCTGAACATTGACAACACCAATGACCACAGTCAAGATGGTCTACAGGATACCATGTTGTGCTTACTCCCATTCACAAAAATACACCAAGGAAAGGGAAATCTCAAAAGCTGATTCCTCTTTCATCAGTTAACCACTTCTCACCCAAACACAAAGCAATTGTTAGGCTGCTTTTGACAGGTGTGAATGGTAAGCACAAGAGGGGATCCTGAAGACTATCTTGACTGCTGGCATTGGTGTTGTTGCCTATTTCTGCATGGGGGAGGGGAGCAGTTTTGCTTTAAAAAAATCATAACTTGAAAGCCCTGTGCTGAAACTCCGCCAAATTTGGCACAGAGCAAGAGCAGACTGCTACATCTTTCAAAAAAAGGTGCTGATCCAGTTTCAAAGTTACAAGTTTTTGACTGGGCTGCTCTAATTTTTAGAATTGCCTTGAAGAATGTTGATTTGCTCCTATGCATGATAACAGCCACACTACTGTGCAGCTAAAATAAACACTAACTGTTGCCAAGGCCTCTGCCTTTTACTACTGGCTCTCTTCACAACTGGCTGCCACACCTGGTAAGGTCAGTACCATCCACCATTGTTTGATCCTGTGCTCCACTTAACATACTAGGAAGTGTTCTAGCATGTTAAGTGGCAGTCTTCAGCAGTTGTAGTACTTTTATAAATGACTGTTTCACGTAAAATGCAGGTGTTCACCATTACAATAGAATGACAGTATAACTGTACAGATCAACAGTCAATTGTCTGTGTATACGCTATTGGGTTAATAGGAAACTCTGAGGTATTGTTATTGTTACTCTGTTTGGGTAACATGTGGCTGCAAGGTATATTTGTCATTAATCTGATATAATATTTTTATTCTGGGGAATAAAAATAAAGTAAAATGGGTACAAAGATTTTTCAATATATTCTCATATTAAACACTTAATGTAGCACTCCTCGGATACTCTTTTGTGCTTTCAATGAGACACCATTTTTTGCTAGTTAAAATCTCCCTCCCTGACTGCCAAAGAAAGAAAGAAGGAAGGAAGGAAAGAAAAGGGGAAACAGGCAGTATTGTGTTCCATACACGCTGAAATGTTTTTCTATCATCTTCAATCTGTACATTGTGCTCTTGTAAGAAGCTGTTGCAGTTAATGATACCAATCAATCTGTTCTCTTACGACTGGTTTCATTTCCGCTCAGTGGTGTCGTTAATGTCCCAAGAAGCATTAAAGCACTAATTCATCAGGTAAGTATTTACTGTTCCTTCCCTTCAGAGAATATACAGCCTTGCAGCCTCCTTAGGAGAAGATAAGAAAAATATTAAAATGTGCCAGAGAAAATAGAATGCCCATTAGTTGAAGCCCAATGGCAAATGGCCACCTGTGCCTACAGCTGTTTGTCTCTTATAAATGCATGGAAGCAAAGCCATGCACTATTATTAAAAGATAAACTAAACATTATTACCTGATCTGCATCTGTGGCTAGGCAGGAAGGCTCAGCTGCATTTTAACAGAGCCATACTCAACCACAGAAGCGTCTTTTCAACATAGCTTGAACTATAGGAAGATGACGTACTGCCTCATATTGAGTCAGACCATCGGTTTGCCAAGTTCATTATTGTCACCTCTGATTGGCAGTTGGACTCCTGTATTTCAGGCAGGAATCTTTCTTAGTTCTACCCTGAATGTCTTGTATTAACTCATGGTTTCCCATCCAAGTACTAACCAGGCCCAACCCTGCTGAGCTTCCAAGGTTAGATGAGACCAACTGTGTTTAGGGTAGTGAGGAACAACCTCCTACAAATTCCTATTGTTTTTCTTTTTCCTTCAGAAAAACAGACCAGAAGCATGGCAACTGGTAATGTTGGGTTTAGTGCAATGAACATATTGCAGTAAAATGCAGGAGTTCATGGCAAAGTCCAAATAAACAAAACAAAAGACAAAACAAAAACATCTGGCACCTTAAAGACTATTGTATTTTAATGTAAGCTTTCATGGACACATCCACTTCGTCAGACATAGGGAAACAGAATGAAATGTTAAATGAAATATCAGTTTCACAAGCAGAACATTCTAAATATTAATTGGCTCTTGGGTGTATGGTATAATCCATATGCAGTAATTTATTGCCTATGAAACACACATTACAATATAATAGTCTTTAAGATGCCACATGGACTTCTTTTCAAAGATCCTTGCTTTCTCCCATCCCATAGTCTATGCCAGTAGAATGTGGAGTAGTAGGAAATCCATTTCAATCATTCAAAATTTAACACAATTTTGTTCTGTCTGCTTCATAGTATGGACTTTTAGTGGAAACTCCCAGATTCTTATTTTGACTATTTAAACCCTTCTTTTGGGATTCTGAAGTACTCAGATTTTCCATCTGCATCCTCCTCCTCACAGTAATATGTCTCTCTTCAGACAGATATTACTGAGATTCAACTATTTCCAGTAATAAATCATAATGATAACAATTAACATTTTCACAGCACTTTCGTGTATTTGAAATATTTCACATAGATTATCTTTATAGCAACTCTATACATTAAGCAAGCATTACTGCCTCCAAATTATGTGGGGGAGGGGGATGGGAGGAGAGTAGCTCTCTGAAACCCAAGGCCATTTACTTCACAGCAGAAACAAGATGTGAATCAGAGCTTGGAAGTTACTTTGAAGAAGAATTATCATGATGACTTGCTGAAGCTGTCTGTAACAAGACCCCAGAGCACCTGTTCAGATATGGATGGCTTCATCTAGGTTGGATCCCACATCTCAATTCTATTGCTGGCTCCATTATAGACAGCTCCAGCAGATCTTTATATTTAATCTTCTTAAAAGTGAAATTCCAAACTTTGATTTGAACCAAGATATGTGGAGCCCAGGTTCTTAGCTACTATGCAATATCAACTCTAAAGAGTATTTAAAATATGGAAAAAGAAGTAAACTGATGAGGATGAGGACAGTAAAGCAAAGCCACTTGGACAATTAAAGCTCACCCAATGCCTGGAGATTCATTTAACTACAGTATTTCTCTTTTGAGGTCACTGTTCACGTTTTTGAATTTAGGACCCTAAAGTTGAAGGCAGAAAATAACTATTAGGTCACCGCCAGACATACCTACTTAGAATCCTGAGAAATAAAACAGCAAGCAATGTATGAAAATAAAAAAAGATATGATAGATAAATTTCAGTTGCCAGTCCGATGTCTCCTTTGGACATGTCAGTACACAATAAAAACTGATACACGAAGGCAAATAACTCATATGTGCAAGTCCTTCTGCAAATGTTACATGTCCAATATGTTAGTGGATTTCTGGTTAATTGCATTAACAATTCCTCTGAACCGTTGCCTTGTCCATGGTTCTAAGGCAATTGTTGCAAGTATTAGAGGGGTGTCAGTAATCCAATTCTTGGCATTTTGCCACTGGACATGTCACGTTTGACACAGTGTGCTTCTAGTTTGCCTCTCAGGGACTGGTTTGTTAAAGGTCAGCTCCTCTTGTTCTAATTGCCTTAGACAAAAGAGGTTGAAACCTCCCAGCTGGCTGAAGAGGACTTTGGTCCCAGTGATGTAAAAGATTTTGGAGATGCATTGCGAATCACAGCAGAATACTGTGTTAAACATTACCAGTGTGTGGCCTCCTATGCAGCAGCTTCTCATGTTTCACTTTAGACTAATGAAGACATGCAATACTGCCTGCTCTCCAGCTCCAGGACTTGTTTTTCAAAGTTATACCTAGAAGTACCTTATGTTGATACGACAGTGAGAACTTGAGTCTTCCTTCACTCTCTCCATCCTGTGACTTTATGGTGTTTATCACATTCCCAAAATCATTTGCTTCTATTGTTGCTCTGATATCTGGTGTGCTTGTTGTGTTTGGTGCAGATTGAGTGGCTAGTTCATAAGCTATCGTAATAAAAATCCTCTTCAGTTAAATAACACACACTGGTAATGTCTGTCATCAGAAAATGTGTGGATCAAATCACTAGTTGCTCTGCTAGCCAATTTCTCCCTACTCTGGAGGACATCAGCAATGGTATAACTATGGCAATTTTTCAAGCCATAAGGTTCTTACTTACAGTACAAATAGTACTGGTATGGTGTGTACCTAGACCACCTTGGAGCAGCTGCAACACCACCAGGGAAATGTAATAAGAGCTAGATCAATATAGTGCAGGGGTGCTAGATGGTTCAGCTCGTCTGCTCCTTCAGATTTTATCCTTATCTTTTGCGTCAGGTTCCTTCTTGAAATTAGGGATTAAAATAATCGCTGTCTCAATTTTGTTGCATGTCTTCAAATCCCACTTACATCTTGTCCCTTAAATATTACAGTGGTGCCTCGCTTAACGAGTGCACCGTATAGCGATGTTTCCGTATAGCGATCCCTTTTTTGGGATCGCTATACGGAAACATACCCGATCGTCGCAATGGGGAAAACCCGCATTGCGAAGATCGGGTATTGCGGCGGCCATTTTGGAGCCGCCGAACAGCTGATCGGCAGTTCCAAAATGGCCGCCGGAAGCCCGGAAATGGCTGCCGGCAGCCGTTTTCGCGCCCTGCCCTCGCTTAGCGAAGGCACGAAAATGGCTGCCGGCAATTGGAATCCTCGCTGAACGGGTACGATTTCACATAGCGAGGGTTAATCCGGAATGGATTAACCTCGCTATGTGGGGCACCACTGTATTATTCTTGTTTCAGTTGTGTTGCTTCAGTTTTTCTTTCCACCATTCTTCTTCTTCATTCACGTCAGAAGGAATCCAAGACTGCTTCAGAGTGGAAGGATCAGATGACAGGTTCTGCCATTGCCCAGTGGAGGACCAAATGTGTTCCTAGTCTTCACATTCTTCATGGAGGCTCCTTCTGTGCCCCATTCACATATTAAAATTCATACACATTTTCCATCTTTTTCCTAATGGGAATGGCTTTTCCTATTGCATGCATTTTATCTGTTCACATTTTAAAAGTGTGCATAGTTGTGAGGGCAATTTAGTTCTCTAAAATAGTCTGTTAATGTTGCAAGGGTATGAATTCTTGAGGCAGGATGTGTTTCTTCTTGCAATGAGTCTCACAACACTATTTCATCAAGCTTGTCAACTCCAATGAAATGTTTGACTGTCTCTATTTGACGCAACACAACTGGCAATCCAATACACCCATGTTAGATAAAATATATTGGTAGCATTTTTCTTTTTGCTTATAATTTTCTACCTGTAACTCTCCCTGAGAAGGCGACTCAACTGTGGCCATTTCATGGAGAAATGTGGGGTACAAAGAAAGAAAGAAAGAAAGAAAGAAAGAAAGAAAGAAAGAAAGAAAGAAAGAAAGAAAGAAAGAAAGAAAGAAAGAAAGAATGAATGAATGAATGAATGAATGAATGAATGAATGAATGAATGTCTGGTCCCCTTCCATGGACACATCAAACCTGCCAGGTGCTGGCGGACCAGACTGAAAACCCTGTTCCTCAGGTCTGCTGGCAAGCAGCCCCATGCCCTTTGCCCTGCACTGGCCCAACCCTGTAGGGTGTGGTGACATTGAGCCAGTGCAAGCCATCCCAGGCTCCTTTGCTGCTTGCCATGTGGCAGTGGCCATCTTTTTCCCTGGCAGCTGCTAGCAGGACCCAGCAGTCGCTCCAGCCTCAATGCGGGACTGGGTAAGTCCATGTCCTGACCTTACATGACTTCAAGAAAAATGGCCAATTCAATTGGCTATTCTTTGTTTCATTACTTCAATACTTGATGGAACAATTCCTCCTTGTTCTGCGGGTAGATGAGTGTAAGGCATGGACACCCAATAAAATCAATTGCCCCAGTCTCTGCTACCTTTAAAAAAAAAATTTTATTGAGCTTTTAAACATCATTTCATGAAACAAATAAATCCCTTTCATCCTACTTCCATCTTATCACAGCTAGTAGTACAATAACTAAGTATGAAATGGAACTAAATTCATACAACCTTCTATCATTTAACTGATAAAGTGCAGAGAATAAACTCAGATATACCAAGTAGTATATTAATTAGTCATTCCTTTTCATATTACAATGAATGCTGCCATTCTATTCAGTAATTACCTGGAATTATCATCTCTGTATTTTTGTCATTGATGTGTTCTAAAAATGGGCACCAGCTCAAATATGATGTATCTACCTTGACTTTGTTCCTGCCCATGAAGATACTGTGAGACAGTTTCCCCGTCCTACAGTGTGCTGTCTCATGGCCCAAGGTGGCCTCTTAATCAGTTTGTGTCTGAGAAGTCTGGTGGGTGTGGTTGGAGCTTCTAGACAGTACATTATACTGGATTGGGTCCACAGCTGGTGGCCTCAGTAGGTCAGTGCTGCTGGAGCAGGAGCTTGCTGTCTGGCAGCTGGTGGACCTAGTTGGTATGTAGCAGTTGGAACAGAGATGAGCCCTAATGGCCTGCTGGAACATACATACAACTACTGGACCCCATTGGAAAGTAAAAACAGACCTTATGTGGTGACTGCTGCTGGATCTGGAGGTAAGTAGCTGTCAGATGCAGACCCCAGTCTGACATGGAAAAGCCTGTGGGGAAGGGTGAAATTAGTTCTTCCACTTGGGACAGCCACAGGGACCAGGAAGGTGCCACCCTCAACATCCACTCCAGCTGGAGTGTGCTGCTCTTGTGTCTTTCTGTGTAAATTGAACTTCCTGGAACCCAACTGGCTGGGTATGTTTTTCTGGCTTGTTTGACCACCTGTGCTCCCTTTATGTGCCTGTGGTGACTGCTAGCTCTTCTGGTCAGGTGCCCCAGAGACTCTGAGGCATCTGCCTTTCCTCTTGCCCTCTTGCCATCTGCTCTCAGCCCCTCCTATGGTGTGCAGTGGCATCAACTAACCTTCTGCTCCCCCCCCCCGCCATTCTTCCTGCATTAATGAAGTACCGCCCTTCCCACTGCTCATTCACCTGGTACTGTTCCAGGGAGAATGATGACATCCAGCTATGGAAGGGCACTGGTTATCCTATGAAACAGTCTTAACTAATAAAACAGCTCACCCCCACCACCTTTGCAAGGAAACAGTGATATTCTTACCCAAAGCTCAAAATTGCCACTGGAAAGGATGGCGTATGTGACCCTACTTTCCTCTTTTGAGGAAGGAAGGAAAGTCAAAAATATGGGTTCAGAACTGAAAGCAAAGCTGAGAGGAAGAGAATGCATAAAATACAGATAAGAGGATGGAAACTGGCAAGTGATGCAGCAATATTGTGAGGAATTTGGTGTATCTGAATATGAACTAATCTCATTTGCACTTCCAAGACTGACTTTTGTTTGCTGAAAAGAGCTTCAAAATGTTTTTCAGACCTTTCAGACCTTTCAGTGTTTTAATGGCATTTCTGGCTCAAACGGAAAGTACCAGAATATATTTAAACTTCATGTATTATGGTTTACAGAAGGAGTGTGTTTTGTGATTGTGGGGTGCTTCCTGATTCCAGTAGAAACAGAAATGCATTCAGGGTTAGAACGAGAATAAGGATTAGAGTTAAAGTTGTGGCTTGGGATAGAGCCATTGTTTGGGTTTCATGTATACATTCTGTATTTCCTGACTCCCATGAGATTTCCAAAGTCTCCCTTCCAATGGGGCTCATCGAATGAAACTACCTCATGTGATTTCCTCTGTCCTGCCCCATGATTTGTTGAAAAATGGAATGGGACATTTTGTTTCCAGTCCATTACATGGTCTGGAGCATAAATGTATTCCAGTAGCAAAAATCAAAATCAAAATATTGGGAACATTTTTTGTGCCTGCTCATTTTTGTTTTTAACAATATTCTGAAAAACAAAGCAAAACCCCTTTGCACTTTGGCTATTAAAGCATACTCCCCCCCTCTTTAAAACTGTAATTAAACTGTAGTGGCTGAGACTTAGGAAGCAACTGTATTAACAAAAAGTGTGGGAAATGCTACAGGTTTCGGCCCCAAACACCGAATTAAGAAACACCGAATTAATAGTTTTTCTTCCTCAAAATAAACCTTTTTTACTTTTTTAAAAAAATATATATACACACATACTTTTTTAACTTTTGAAAACTAAATTTTCAAGTATGTGATCACTTCAACCAATGCAATAGGGAAGGGCATGGTGTGTGTGTGTGCACGCACACACAAAGCACCTTCCCCTTCTTGTCTCTTACTTCATGAGCACATGAACACACAGTTCAGTGCCACACACACTTCCTCTAGCAAAGCCTTTCTCCAAGACATATGTTAAAAAACTTCTCCTCCCAGGCAACAGTCCGACTGTTTTTATTCATTTTATTTATTCTAAATTTTTTGACAACTTAACTAGCAAAGCTCTGAGTCAGAAACAGGTAGTCAAGAAAGGAAAAAGGCTGTCTCATTGCCTATTAATACTGGCCTTTGAACAGCGCCATCTGCAGGACTGAAAGAAGAAACACAAGCTCTTTGATTTAAGTGTGGCCACTTAAATTGATGGGACTTGAATTCCCTGGTGTGGCTTTGCCATGAGTGAATGCGAGTCAATTTGCATTTCTCTCACTGTGCAATTACACACTCAGGGGCATTGCTCACAACTTTGAAGAAGAGAATGTGGCAGAATGCTTTCATTGTAGGTTTATTTCTGTATATATTCTGTGACAAAACATTAATGGCCAAAATACTCTTCTGCAGTTACACGTGTGTAACACAAACAGCATAAATTTGGTAAGTGAATTGTCCCAAGTTAAGAAGTCACTGTAGACATCTTCTGTTGTACCCCAAGTCAGATGGCTTAGCAAACAGCAGATAATGTCTATGCTGATTTCTTAACCTGAGGTAATTTGCCTCCAAAAGTTGCACCATTTGTGTTATGTCAGTAAAACTATGCAAGGACACTTTGGCTATTAAAACAGACTCACCCTTTTAACCAACAGTTAAAGAAGAAACAGGACAGGACAAATATGAACACAAACTTTATATACAGTGATTTGTCTGTTCTTAGGGTGAGGAAGGTGAGGAAGGGGAAAGAGAATCAAAGGGGAAGAGGCTTAAGTGTTAAGGATGGAAGAACAAATATAGAGATGGGGGCCCAGAGCAGAAAGGAGGCGACAGAATTAGGGATGCAAAACTGAATGTGATGGTGTGTGGGTGTCTGACAGAAGATCTGAGAGTGAGGAGCAGAAGTTGTGGATGAAAGCTGAAGAGAAGAAATGAGATAGATAAGGATTGTGCTGACATGAACTCAGAACAGGTGAGAGACTTTGGGAGTGATAGGAATTAGAGAAGGAGGAGTAACATACTCTGTGTCCACCTTGGGGATCCTCAGTTGTGTCAAACTAATTCTGACTCAGGCAGAAAATTATTTTGGTTAAAAAAATTCAGGCATTTAGAAAGTGTTACAATTTGCCTGCTGCAGAAACAATTGTATCCTAATCTCTTTTTAAACATACCCACATGGATGCACACACGTATACACCAACATTTTCTGTCGTCCTGATGCAAAATAACATTGCTTGTTACCACCGTACAGAGCTCCCCCCCAAAAAAAGGGGTTGGCATCCAAAGGAAGCAGAATGTTTAACAACATCATTCAGTAATGTTTGGTGCAGAAAGCAGGGCAAGAATGGTCATTATTACATTGTTCTTTTATCTCAGATGCTTATTAATTCACTGCGATGCTTGCTTGAAACCAGCCATTTCCCTTTTCGATGCCTATCTCCTTGTTGCCATTCTCAGTTACACATGCTTTTAAGCCAGTGAATAATGTAATCAGATAAGAAATCAAGAGGCCAGGAAAAAAATGTATTATATTTGCATATGTGTGATTTTTTTCCCCCCTAGAAATAATCTGCAGAAATCATACAGCTTTGGTATTCTGGGGCATGGACTAGATGAGTGAGGTGGATGGTGTTGCATGTTTTGAAGAGTTTTGATGAGCCTGGTTTAAATGTTCATAATTTGTAATCATTTCAAATTAGAACGTTGATTATTATCAATTGCTTTTTCTGTTTGTTTCATCTTTAGTAGATTTCATTAGGAAAAAAAAACATTCTAAAAGAAATATAATAGGAAACTAAAGCAGGCCGTATAGCAATAAGATTAAAATGACATCACACATAAATAAAACATCATTTGTAACTAGTGATTTACATAGGAATGGGATCTGAGCCAAACTAGGCCCCTTGCATAGATGTAGTATATCTCCCTCCAAAGATACCAAAGTTAAAGCTGGATTCCTCCAAAAGCCTTACAAGAAGTTTGGATTTTTTTAAAAAAATGAGAAGGGAAGTAGGTTTTTCTTATACTTTCATTAGGGGATTTCTAATGCTGTCCTTGTTGTTCAACAAGTCTATATGAACATGTGTATATTAGAATCATAGAATTGGGAGAAGAGTATAAAGCCATTGAGTCCTAACCCCTGTTCAAGGCAGAAATCTAAATTGAAGCAGCTTTGACAAATGGTTGTCCAATTTTCTCTTGAATGCCTCCAGGCTTGGAGCACTCTAGAGATGGGCACGATTCTTGGTTCAGAGGTTCATGCCAGTTTGTTGGACCAGCACTGCAGATGCTGCACATTCCCTCCCCCACCCATGGCCAGATCCCACATGCTTGCTGGCTGGTGGCCAGCAAGCATGGTGGCCAGCAAGCATGGTGGCCAGCAAGCATGGTGGCCAGCAAGCATGTTCTTCTCATCTTCAGACATACAACCAGTCCCAGCAGAAGCACATGGTTCTCCACCTCCTCCAGCAGCCACCCACTCAAAGCAGCGCTTCAAGAATCCCTGCTCCTCCACCTTGTCTGAGTGGGTGGTTGCTGGAGGAGGCAGGGCTGGGATATATTTCTGAGTATTCTGTACCTAGAAAACCCTGAAAAGGGTCATCATGAGTCAGAATTGACTTGCTGATATGGTACATGAAGATGGTGACAATGATGATGGGCTGACTTACCACTGGCATCTTCCACCATGAGCAATGCAACAAGCAAGATAAATACACTAGAAGCAGGCTAAACAGATGAAGAGGTTGTTATGGCAGGCCAACCCTCCCAAAAAACAACAACAACACAACAACAAAAATAACAACACCAGTAAAACAACCTCATACATGAAAATGATCATTGTGCAGGAGGGCATCTGAACAATGCCAAAATTGTCACAAGACATGTATAGTTTGAAATGATGTTATATCCTTTACACCCAGTTAACAGCTTAATGGACCTTCTCCTGGCAGTAATCATGCTTGCAGAGATATTTGCTGCTTGAAGGTCAACACCATGATGTCTGGTTGCAAAGGATGCTGTGAGTGCTGTATCTCTATAGAAGCAGCAGCTCAGAAGATGTGTTCTGTTTTCACTCACATTTTCTACTGCCTGCTTCCTTCCCCTGCTCTTTTTACTTTTAAGTGGAGGAAAGCAACTGGATATCAGGTGGTGAAGAGCTGACATTAATCAAGCCTTTTGATATTTCTTACAAATGCTTGAATTAAAAAAAAAAAGAAAAACCATCCAGGTCTTTGAGCATTCAAGAGGATTCCCTGGGCAAAGGGTTTGGGGAACTGTCAGAGCGAGCAGCACATTGCTTGTCCATGCCTAGGAGACAGTATGTGTATATATATGCATAGATCTTTATGCTGTCAAGCTGAAATGAGAAACGTTTAAGTACAGCTGCCGAGGTTGTAAATCTTTTCTTAGTCTGTCCCCCCAGGTGAGAGCAAAATAAAATAAAATGTTTTCTCTGTGCTGGATGAGATTATAGGGGCTTTCATGGATGTTTCACATTTTAGAACCATGTTTTTTGGGGGTGTTGGAGGGGTGTAAAAATTATATTTAGCACAAAGTGCAAGGCTGTAAGTACAAAATACAAGGATTTTTTGCATAACAATTTTTTTAAAAAAAATTACAAATACTGTGACTGCTCCCACCCTAAATTAAAGCCCTGATCTTCTTACTCTCATGTGAAAAGGAGCACAAAATCTTTGAAAAATAGTTGCCTTTTAAAAAACTTTCTGCAAGAACAAGATAATTTGGAGGCATATGCTACACTGTTGACAGTACTATTTCCTGAATAGCAGAAACAAATATTTATTCATCATATTAATGGGCACTTTGTATTTGTTTCCCTGGAGAAACAAATACACTCATTGGTTGA
Source organism: Pogona vitticeps (assembly GCF_051106095.1). Classification (NCBI taxonomy): domain Eukaryota; kingdom Metazoa; phylum Chordata; class Lepidosauria; order Squamata; family Agamidae; genus Pogona; species Pogona vitticeps. The sequence continues at coordinate 152,589,438 of NC_135786.1, read as the reverse complement.
GTGAGGAGACTCCTTGTCCAATCAAAGAGGTTGTCCTTGTCCAGAGAGGTGGGGAAGAGCCAGCTGAGCTCCTTCTGGGATTGGTGTGATGATGATGATGATGATGGTGACAGAGTCCAGTGTGCGTGGAGCCCAGTAAGCAGTTTGGGGGATGGGACTGGGCCACTGAGGCGCCTGCAGTGCCACGGTTCGTATTTTTTTGTTCAGGGAAACCTGTGATCAGATTCAACCAAACAGTTGATTCTGATCAGAAACCAATGATTCATAGTGAGATTTACCTGAATATTACAGTCACATTTTTGTTTTTTTTAAAAAATTAGGGATGCAACTCCAAGCAGTCAATGCAACGCAGCATTTTGGCAAAAAATTTCCCAATGCGATGCCTGACATGAAGTGAATGGACAATTGTGACTCTCCATCCTTTTTACCGTGTTTCCCCGAGAATAAAACAGGATCTTATATTAATTTTTGCTCCAAAAACACATTGGGGGGCATTTTCAGGGGATGTTTTATTTTGTTCATGTACAACAATCTACAGTCATGTCATCTTCTTCTGGTTGCTGCACAATGGAGGAGGGTGAGGTTTCACTTAACTGGGGCTTACTTTTGGGATAGGGCTTATATTACGACTATCCTGAAAATTCATACTAGGGCTCAGGTTAGGTCTTATTTTCAGGGAGACAGGGTAGTTTGACATTCCACTTATAGCATGTACATTTTAGGGTTCCTTTCTGCCTGTCTTTTGTCCCCCCAGCACTTGATATATTGGAATTTGCTCCAGTCTGTGGCTTCACTTGCAATTGGCATCTGTTAGATTTATGTCCTTAAAGATCTGCAAAGCAGTTACCTCTCCCATTCTCAGAGGACAAATTCCAGATCTTTTCTGGTTTTGCTGACCTTCTCTGTCCATTCATTCTGTGCAATCCGTTCATCTTTTTCCATGTGGACGACAAGTGAGACTCTATTGCACAAGATGACTGGTGTCAAGGATTTCCCTTGTTGGCTACCCTCACCCTTGCTCACTTCTTAGTGCTGTCACAGCAGAGAAATGGCTATACAGCAGAGAGGATATTTTGCAATGAAGGTTACAAATTGACTAGAGAAAGAAATGAAAGGAGGCTGAAAGTTAGGAAATGTAACCTGTTTGAAGCGTACAACATGCCAAGATGGCTCTTTATTTTTACCCTATGCAATTTAAGGTTTCATTGTGAAGATAAATAAAATTATACCAAGCCAATGCATTAGAGCCTTCAAAGTAATATAATGGCCTTTGCAGATCCTGGCAGGTTTAATAGGAATATAAAAGATTTTTCCCCTTCCACAAGATTAGATTACTTGCTTGCTAGACATGGCACTGCAGCCACTACTGAAATATGCTACATATATCAAATGTTACTGGAAATAGTAAACCTTCAGCAAACGTAAATTGGTTATATATGAAGTGCAATCAAGCATCATTCCAAACCAAGTAGACTCATAGGATAAAAGGTTAAAATTCTGCTGTGTCATACTAAAATTATTAGAATTGTTTTCTAGAAAACAAATTCACATGTATATCACATCTGATATACTGGCTTAGCCTAGTAAATCACACTAGCTTAGGCCCATTCAATCTGTGGGGATTTAGTGAGTCAATGCCCCATAAGTTTTCTTGATTCAAATGGGCCTACTCTAGTTGTGACTTAATATGTAAAAATAATTTGCAGCTAAAGTAGGCTCATTTGAATCAATGAAACTTACAGAGAAACCAGTTCATCAAATCCCCTCTGACTCAATGGGCATACTCTAGTACACAAAGCAACAAGATTTCAGCCAATAGAAGAACTTTATTTTCTCTCTCCCTTTCTTAGATCTGCCTGCCTATTGCTTTTCAGACAGTACAAGTATTGTGAAGTATGAATCCCCCTGTTGTGTGAATCTTGTTGAGCAACCAACAGAAGTCCTATTTAAGAGCAGGCTCTACATCCCAATTTGTAAGACTTGCGTGTTCGCTCAGTCTTTCTACTGAATTATGTGGGGCTTACTCCCAAGTATGTCCTGTATGGTTGGATCCTAAGACAGACAGAGGTATGTCATGTTTCAGAGACAGTGCAAGATTGTACAAAGTGATGAATGTCCTAAGGCACCATGAAAAATATATATTAAAAGATAGGAGAAATGGGAAGGCCTTCTTTAACACCTAAACAGGTAGCCTGGTTTGTCAGAAGATGAGTGGGGCTCAGGGCACAGGCAGACATGGTCTTATCTGGGGATGTGAAACTATGTAGCTGTTCACTGTGAATCTTGGCAGAATTTCCATCCCAATCCTGCTTCTATTTATGCTGGAAGATAGCTCCTGCTCTCTGAGATTTGCTGCGGGCTAAACCGCAGAAGCCTGTGCTGCAGGGTCAGAAGACTAAGCAGTTGTAAGATCGAATCCACGTGACGCAGTGAGCTCCCGTCGCTTGTCCCAGCTCCTGAAAGCATGCAAATGCAAATAGATAAATAGGGACCACCTCGGTGGGAAGGTAACAGTGTTCCGTGTCTAAGTCGCACTGGCCATGTGACCACGGGAAATTGTCTTCAGACAAAACACTGCCTCTATGGCTTGGAAACGGGGATGAGCACCGCCTCCTAGAGTCAAACATGACTGGACAAAAATTGTCAAGGGGAACCTTTACCTTTACCTTTACCTTGGTGCATATTTTCCTACACTCATTCTTACATTCATTTTTCTTATGTACTCTTCATGTTGTGTACTCATTTTATCTGAACATGTGTCCGTGCACACTTTTTTAGGTAAACCATGAAAACTTATGTATAATGATATGTTGGTATAAATGTAAAGATGCAATGCTTTGCTGAAGCTATCCCCAATTGACCAGTCATAGGATGATGCCACAGGTCCCAGAGCATCATTCTAACATTGCTTGGGATGGCTTCCATGTGCCATGGTATTCATTTTCCTTCAAAGTATCTTTAGAAGTTCTGGTCTCAAGAGGTGGGAAACTGACAACGCTTAACCAGGAAATGTGAAGTCGATGGATTTCTTTTTGATCTCTACTGTTCACTAGACATGCTCCGAGTAAGTGATGGGGTGGCTCCCCAAGTTTCCACCCAGCTGATAATTTACATTGAAAATTATCTGTTGTTAATGATACTGAAGACATGTAGATAGTTTGTCCAGTTTATCTCATCTCTCTATTTCCCCCCGTGCCTGGGCACAAGGAGTTAATTTTAATGCTGTCGGTTGAAAAACAATTGAAAAAAAAATTGTCAGCATGCATCTTATTTGTCACTTCAGAACTGCTTGGCTGGCAACTTAGCCTACTTGGTCAGTGTTTGTTTGGGAGAAGGCAGAGGCCCTGTTAATGACAGCCATCTTCAGTGATCATCTTGTTACTAAGGTTGAACAAACAAGGGACTGTCATCTGAAGTGACAGTGCTTAAAGGCATTGTCAGGCTTTGGTGGTTGACCGATCAGTGAAGCACCATTGTCCCCCATTCAGTTGTCAGGATGCGCTATTATTACATCTCTGCACTGCAGAATGAAAGGAAGTTTCCCCTGCCCCTCCAAGGAGAATGTATTGTGTTTGGTCACAGAGAAGGTACGCAGTGAATAAATGCATAAAAGACAGCATAATACAGCCATTTATCCTTGACTCAATGTGTGCACTACAGGTCTGCAAAACTCTTCTGAAAACATTTTCTTTCCAATGGCATATGTGACCTATTCTCTGAAACCGAGTGTTGCAATGGAAAAAATCTGCACTCTCTGCGTATGTGGATGTGTGAATGACTATCATGGATTGTGACAAACAATTACTAATTTGGCAAATATCATCATGGCCTTATATTGTTGTTGCCTTACTGAATAATCAGTAGAATTTGTACGTCTTTCCTTTTCCCTTTCTATCAATGGTTAAATCTGCCTTGTGAGCACTGTAGGTCAGGGACTTCCCTTGTTAAGTGTCATGTAAAATCACTAAGCAAACAATTGAAAATAGACAATATTTGAGGATGAACATTGGAGATGTCTCCCATGATGACCAGAGTTGTGAGGAGGTGCTGTCAGGATAGCTGAGATTCAAGAAGCTCATCCAAAATCCTCCACCATTGTTTTAACACCACCAAAACTCTTTAAGCTAAGATGAAGCACTTAAGAAATTCATAATGAAGCCTCCATAATCTTTTACACATGGAAAAATTAATCATATCTAGGCACGTATGATTAATTCTTTTGATGTGAAAACATAGTGGACGCTTCATTGCTTGTGCTACTGCAGGAGTCAGGGAACTTTTTTACCTTTTACCCCCCCCCCCCGCCCAACATTTATATACACGGACATTACCCCCTTGATTCGAAAGGAAGGAAATCATACTTTATTTGAATTAAAAATATTATTGAATCTACACAGGCTGTGTACCGAACTAGCAGGATGCACTAAATTTGATAAAGATGTGCACTATATTTGCTGGAACACATTGCACTCCAGCCATGGTGTGGTATAGGGAGTAGTAAGGTGTCCAACATGCCTAGCAAGTTGCATTAAATTTTTGCTAGCTTGCAGAGGATTTAATCATCATCAGTGGTGCCAGAGTGGTGCTAGCAATGACATGCTTGCTAGAGACAGACAACGAAGAATTGGGGGGGGGATTTCCCTACCAGTTTAATCATTCTATGTGTGGTGTGCAAAAAGGAACAAACCAGGCTAAAGGTCATGTCACCCATCCTGGTGCCACAGCCCAATATCAAAGGACCAGTGTGCTTTTTTTTTATCATCATCAATGGAAAACTCAGCAGTGGCCAGAGGATTGGAAAAGATCAGTCTACATCCCAATCCCAAAGAAGGGAAGTGCCAAAGAATGCTCCAACTACTGTACAATTGCACTCATTTCACACACTAGCAAGGTTATGCTCAAAATCCTACAAGGTAGGCTTCAGCAGTATGTGGACCAAGAACTCCCAGAAGCACAAGCTGGATTTTGAAGGGGCAGAAGAACTAGAGACCAAATTGCTAACATACACTGGATTATGGAGAAAGCCACAGAGTTCCAGAAAAACATCTACTTCTGCTTCACTGACTACACAAAAACATGGCAGAAAGTGAGGAGGAATTAAAGAACCTCTTAATGAGGGTGAAAGAGGAGAGCGCAAAAAATGGTCTGAAGCTCAACATCAAAACAACTAAGATCATGGCCACTGGTCCCCTCCTGGCAAATAGAAGGGGAAGATATGGAGGCAGTGACAGATTTTACTTTCTTGGGTTCCAGTGCAGAGGGTGACAGCAGCCACAAAATTCAAAGATGCCTGCTTCTTGGAAGGAAAGCAGTGATAAACATAGACAGAATCTTAAAAAAGCCACCCTTCCCCCTGCCTTAATCCAAGCTTTCTCTTTTGCTTGCCTCTTCTTTTTCATAGTTTTGAGTCAGTCTCTCTCAGTCACTCTCCCTCTCTCACACACACATCCATCCACCCTCCATCCCTCCTCCCTTTCCTCCATACAGTTTCTACATACATTTAAATAAGGTTGATGAAGCCCTTGGTCTTTCGCACCCTCCTTCCCTCGTTAACTTGATCCTTTCCCGCCTCCTGCTTGCTTGCAGTAATTTCCAGAGGAAGCAGTCATTCAGAAGTCCCGGATTGATTGATTGCCCGGGGCTAATCCACAGCTGTAACCAAGCAAGCAGGTTTATATCCAATCTCTGAAAGAACAGAAGATTTACAAGTGCCCTGCTGCAACCAAGGAAGTAACAGGGAGATGTGGTTTACAATTTGAAGTTTGACTGAAGGGGGAGGGGGGGAGGGAGGGGGTAAAACCCCAGGATTTTAACTTTTACCCAATTTGGGGTAATTGCCCCTGTTCTCCGACCACTGTGCTAATGTATGCTCTGAATGCCACTGCCCCCACCACTTGCAGGGTCTGTGGCCATTGAATCCCATGGCAACAAATCCTAGGGCTCCTTGTTGCTGTTGAAATCGGAATCAAGTTTTTTTAAAAAAAATTATTAGTTTTTCACTCTATCTACATTGGTTTGTACTTGTCAAACATTGTGTTACATGGTTTGCTTACAATTATTTGTTTTTTTACAATTGTTTGTTTTTTACATCTCAATGTTTTCCCAATTGTCCCCCCAAATTCCAGACCTCTTCCAAACATTCAAACCATTCATGTACATATTTTAGTAAATAATATGACTATCATATTACTTTCATAGTATACAATATTCTCAAGATTTTCTAATAACATTCTTAATAAAAATGGTTCCAGATCCATGCCCCAACTTTATATCTAGTTTAATTTACCTAAAATAAAAACCCACCATATTACATCTTTACCCTGGTTAGGGCTCCCTTATTTCGATTTAATTCTCCTTTTTAATATAAAGGATATGCCCCTTTACAATTCCCAAAGTTAAATACATGTTTTTCAACCTTAAGGGCCCCCTTCTTATTTTTCCCCTTTTCATCCTTCTAAGTAATTCCCTCTCTTATTTCTCTTTTTTCACTTTGTGTTTCTGTCTCTCTAAGCATTCTGCCATCTTTTATGCCCTCTGAAACCATTTTGTGCATCTGATATATCTCCCCTAAATCTTTATGCACTTGGTCTATCTTCACTAGATCTTCCAGGCTTTTTTAAATTAACTTTGCTGATTTTCTCCCCTTGTCTTCCCTTAATACTCTCCTCTGATCCAATATTGATGTTGTTTCTCTTAGGTTTTCCCCATTAATTTCCTCCAGCTGCTCTTTTGATTGGCATACATCATTCAGCACACTCTCGTTTCCTTCTTCATTATTCCCTGTCGCTTATTGACTATAATGCTTCAGATGTTCATTGAATAAGTTTGCCTCTTGGTAGTGGGATCTCACCATTTCTAGTATTGTTTGAAGAGTAGATTTTGTTTCATCCCAAAATTGTCCTTATTGTGCCATTCTGTTCCAGCTGCCCAAGAGCTTAGGCCAACTCGCAGTCCAGTTCGATGATTGTATCTGTGTCCTAATTGATCCTTAGCAAATTGATGCCAGCTAAGCAGATATTCCAAGTCTCCAGAGTCAGTTCAAACAGTCCGCTTTGGCTAAATAGGCCTGAACCAAAATTTAAACCCCCAAGGTGCCAAGGTACAATGCAATGGTTTTATCCATGGCCTGATGGCCTAATTCCCACAGGTTTACGCCAGCTAGTCAAACATAAGCACTTCCAGCTCCTGGGGAAGTTTCAAAAGATCTACTTTGGCCAAATAGGCCTGGAACGAGGTTCAAAAGCCCCAAATATCACAGTCCAGTTCAGTGTTTGTATCCATATCCTGGTAGCCTAGTTCCCGCAATTCTGCATGGCCAAAACTGTGATTCCAAGTGGCCGGAGGTGGTTCCAAAAAGTTCACTTTGGCCCAATGTACTAATTCCCAAGGTACCGTTTAAAAAGATCCTCTTTAGGGTTAATTTATCTATGTTCCAGTCAGGCATGAAGAAATTAAAAAAAAATAGAAAACAGGTTTCCAAGCTTGTAGAGTACTCAAGGTCACTGTTCTGGGCATTATGCAAAAAAACTTCAAATAGTCAAAACATGAGTCCAGACTGATCTAGTAATAACTTATGAGAAAATTTCTTAAGATTTATAATGCCAAATTATAATATTCTTAAAGTATATTTTGAATGTATTTAAATGAGTAGTTAATGTCCCATTAATCTTGAAGTTATTTTCTTTGCATCAAGTATACCTCTCTCCAGATTTCCTTCCACTCTGTGATTGAAGAGATTGATACGAGGTTCTTTTTTCTGTATATGGGAATTGTCTTCTCCAGAGGTAAAAGGTAAAGGTAAAGGTTCCCCTTGACAATTTTTGTCCAGTCGTGTTCGACTCTAGGGGGCGGTGCTCATCCCCGTTTCCAAGCCATAGAGCCAGCGTTTGTCTGAAGACAATCTTCCGTGGTCACATGGCTAGTGCGACTTAGACATGGAACGCTGTTACCTTCCCACCGAAGTGGTCCCTATTTATCTACTTGCATTTGCATGCTTTCGAACCGCTAGGTTGGCAGGAGCTGGGACAAGCGACGGGAGCTCACTCCGTCGTGTGGATTCGATCTTACGACTGCTTGGTCTTCTGACCCTGTAGCACAGGCTTCTGCAGTTTAGCCCGCAGCACCACCACGTCCCTTTTTCTCCAGAGGTAATAATAAGCAATTAGTTGTAAAAATATATCTCACCCAGTAGTAACACTGATGCTGAATAGCTGATTGTTGCTTCTCTTATTTATTTATTTATTTTATTCATTCTATTTATACCCCGCCTATCTGGTCATTTCTTATTTGCCGGCTGCCGACGACTTGCAAGCGAGCTTTCAGCTGCTTGTTTCTGCCCATTGGCTGATTAGGCAGTTTCCTGGATCAAACGGGGATGACCGCCATCCCCCCGTGATCAACAGGCTTCCCCCCCAGTTCACCACCTCTCCGGGGTGGTTTCGACACTGTGGGGTGTCCCAAACAGGTCAGAATTCAGCCCAGGGGACAGAGCTCTGTCCTCCTTTTGCTGTCTCGTCACGGCATCAAGCTGGAAGTCCCCAGAATCAAGTTTTATTAGGAGTAACTTAGTCTTTACAGAACTGCTGACACATGTTGTCCCAGCAACTGGAGTTTCAGGGGCTGGTTCCTGGCAGTAGGCCCCCAGGGAATGTCCTGTCAGTCCTGAGGGCCCAGTTAAACTCACTGTGTTCACCAGTCTCCCCTGGTCAGGTAGTTGGGATGGGAGCAGAGGTCCAGAAGTTGATCTTAGTGCTTTCAGGGACAGTTGGTAAAGCCAGCAGGGAGGTACCTGAAGCGGCTCCCTTGCTCCTCTCAAAGTTTCTGCTGCCTCTCACATTGGTGTTTTCACCATTAACAGTGGCTGAGTTGTGGGAGATGTTGACCTAATTGAAGGTACCAGATAAAGATGGGTTGTGAGGGTGTAACACCATCAGGTCGAAGATGGAAGCCCTCCCCCTCAGCTGTTAGCTACCAGGACCTCTATGAGGGCTTTTCCCAACAGCTCCTCCAACAGTTGGTGCTCCATTTCCCCTGTTGCACATCAGAGTGAGTCCCATTTTTCCATGGCTTCCCCCAAAGTCTCTCCCCCCCACCAAAGGTTCCCTCATCTGCTGCTGTTGCTCTTGAGAACATGGCCCCCTCCTCCTCTATCTCACTAGCCTCCACTTCCTTCCTTTTTTTATTCCCAGGAGCTGCTCACTCCCCATCTCCCCTAGATGCTCCACCAACTGTGCCCTATCACTGAGCTCCTCAGTGGAATCTTGTCCTACCTCTTCTACACCGTTCTGGAGCCTGGGAGTTGCTGTCCTTATCAAGACCTTGAAGGGGTACAGGGTGAAGGCAGACAGCCCACCAAGGGTGCCAGTAGCAACCTCTCCTATATACACATGTATTCCACTATCATGTCTAGCTAAGGAATTTTTAATAGCACCTAAACTAAAGCAACCAAACTAGAATGATAAGAAAAAGTGATTGTTGACTGCAATCCCATTATCCTTTGCCACTGGCTATGCTGGCTACTGTGAATACAACCTGAATAGGGTTATTATTTTCTTTAATGCCAAGTCAAGCTACAACCTAACAGCACATAACACAGAGACACAGTAAGGACAATGTAATGTATTAATAAGGCTTAATACAGCTAATTGCTTGCATAACCCAAACAACAATACCTTAACAACATGGCTTCTAAGAAGTGATGAAGTTCTTTTTTGCAATGTCATGTTCCAAGCCCTAGTTTAGTTTCCCAAAGTCAGAGGGCACTCAATTTGCACAGTGACAGTTTGTACAAATTACAGAGACATTGTAAAAAAGGGGGAAATGTCTTTTGGGGGGGAGTTGGAGGCAAAAAAAAATCTTGCATAGCTTCCAAATTCCTCCTTAAGGTTAGCAGAAACTGACAAGAACTAAGAGTTCAATCCATATTCTTCCTATTCCTAATGATAAAGTACCATTCTCATATCTCGTAAACCACCACAGATGGGAAGCTTTTCATAGGAACCACCTTACACTATCACCCGCTAACTATCAAATGTAGATGTATCAAGTGGTTTTTCCTGCCTGAGTGAACTGGTTTCCAGAGCAGAGGTGTGGAATATGTGGCCATCTAGAAGTTATTAGACTTTGACTACCATCATCCGTCTTCACAGCTTTGCTAGGCAGGACATGTAGACATTGCAGTCCAATAACATCTGGAAAGCCACAGTCTCTTGAGAGTTGTACAGTGGTGCCTCATTAGACGATTGCCTCGCGGGATGAAAAACCTGCAAGACTATTGGTTTTTGCGATCACTATGGTGCCTCGCAAGACTGTTTTTTCTATGACCGTGCTTCGCAAGACTTTTTTTTTTTGAGACTGATGCATAGGGAACCTTGCAAGACAATGTTTTCACAAGACGACGATTTTCACAGAACAAGTTAAAATCGTCTTGCGAGGCACCACTGTACTTTGGATAATGCTTCATATTCCATTTTATTTAGGGTCCATTTCATGTTCTTCTGGCATCTGATCTTATGACCTAAGAAGGAAAATTTTTTTGTACTCTTGTTATAGGGTAACTATCCTGTCCTCAACACCCTTTGTGAAGCCAAGCCACGATGATGGAAATGCAAATTGCTTGTCAAAGTCAATAACAGTAACACTTATTGCATTCTATCTTTATATCATAATGGAATAATTATTATAGCAATGCTAAGCAAATGTTGCACGCCAAAATAAACGGTCTTGTAAACTTCAAACACCTGCTGATCTTGTTTACCCAGCTGTCCGTAAGCCACAGACACTGTTTAATCTCCTAGAAAAAACAGTGGTGGTATATCAAAAGTCAGGAGAATCATGGGTAATGAAGACAGCAAGGAATTTTCTTTTCAAAAATGATCAAGAGTTCTTTTTATGTAATATGCTACAAAATATTACAGGGTTTTGTTTTTTTGTTTTTGTTTTTGCTTTGGAAATCTTCTTGTCTCTTTGAAGCATTTTAATTGTGTCTCCTCCTCTGGAAAGATTCATTTTCCACCCTGTTGTAAATATTAGAACTAGGTGATTATGACAGCTACTTCTGCAATTAGAATGAAATTTGTCAGAGTCGTATAACTGATAATAAAAGAAACTGGGTAGCAAGCATGCTTTACCAGAGACATGGAAACATGTTTAAATGTCTGTCAAAGGGTAAGAGGGTAATGTACAATTAATTAGAAAGAAGATGGTAGCATCAGACCAGTGGACACACACACAGAAAAAAAAACAGATTAATGTCTGATTAGTGTGCTCTTTATTTCAGTTATCAAATTTACTTGGAGAGAGCCTCAATTTCAAAACTGAATGGATACATGTATTTTTTTACATAAAATATATCTTATAATATAAAATATGTTTGAGTGTGTAATGTAGGGAATATTTGTCCATTATATTTCTCATGGAAGAATACAGTGGGCTGGAGCTCTGTGATCTTATAACTTGTTTGCAAATATTCTATGCATTTGCACTAACAAATCAAAAGTAGAATTCTGCCACTCCTTGAGGCCCCAAATTTGAACAGTTAAAAAAAAAATACAAGAGAGCCTGGAAAGATTAGATTTTTGATCTATTGTTATTTTCTTATTGACTTAAATTAGTCGGCCAAGTTTTCAGTGGCACTTAATTTAAATATAACTGCTGAAGAGTGTCAAGCCCCTGACACATGCATGGAGGGTTACAAGGCAAAATTCTGTCTTTCTTCCTTTCTTTTCCTCAGGTCCTTCTGTAACCATTAGCTAGAAGTATTTAATTCCCTGGCTTGTTCTTCTCAGTGAACCTGAGACTCTCTAGGTCTCAGATATTTGCTTCAATGACTATGAATATTGTGGGAATGGCCTTCAGCCAGAAGGTGAATACAAATGGAGAAAGAAGTGACATCATAGTTATTGTGGTCAATAACAAATAGTTGTTATTTTTTCTGTTCACAAAAAAATGTGAACAGAAAAAAAGGTTGATAATATGAAAGGAGGGGCACACGCATATGCCTCCCCAAAACAAGTAAGAAATGTATAACAAAACAAAACAAAAAAGATAGTGAATATGTTTCTGTCTCCAGTGTAGCTCCAAGACAGTGAAATCTACAGTAGATATCTGAAACATGGCATGCAAACTAAGTAGCCCCAGTATTACTGTGGGGTTTGGTGTGTCTTTTTGTTATACATAATTTTTTATTTTAAATTTTATTTTTAAGTTACTAGGGATAGGGTAGGGAATATAAACAGTGAAAGGAAGTGGAAGGGATGGAAAAAGTGTTTTGAGGATAGGAGAACACAGAAAATACAATCATCCAATCTATTCATATTAAGTATACAAGCATCCAATCTATTCATTTTTCAATAAAAAATCAACTTTCTACTACTACTTTTTTAACTGTTTGATTACTTTCTAGCTTTCAACTTACAATTATGTTTTGGTTTGAATCTACGTTATTCCAACACTATCAGGAAACCGAGACCAATTGTAAAATACATCCCCTCTTCCAATTTCCTTTTGCCTTGGACATACATTCAGCATGCCTGAAAAATTATACATTTCAATCACTTCCCATATTTTCTCAATATGCTTCTTTTGTTTCTGTGGTTCTGTTTTCTTCCATTTTTTGGAAGAGAATGACAAATCTAGGACAGTAATCCGATTTTTAACCTCCCATTTTCTGACTGTTGTAGCTAAATAGCTTACTGGGTAACACTTAATCCCACCTATATTACCTGGAATTGCACTCAATGAACACAGTTCTGGAGTTAATATGGGTTCCTTTAACTGATGTTTAACATCTGATGATTTCTCTTCCATCAAATCTTCGATCTGGCTAAGACGCTAATTTACCTGCTGAAATCCTGTTATTATTATCATTTCCATGGTAAATTGCCATTCTCTATCTGGCAAAGTCTCCAACAGTTGATATCTAATTTTTTCAGGGGTCATTTCCATCTTTCCAATAAATATGATCTGTATAAATAATGCTTTTTAGTTTCTACTATTTTATCAACAAACCAAACCCATCATCATCAACCTCCCCTGGATACTTCCTCTCCCCCTTACCCAGATATTATAGTATATAGATCAACTTTTAGCCCAATAATTCAAATTACAACCATGGCAGTCTTATCAAAGTCTCACACAGTCCAGCCAAGAAAAAGTCCAGACTATACAGCAGACACAGGAAGTCAGTCTCTCCAATAGATATTGTTATAATCCGTCAGACTCCAGTCCTGGTTTTGCTAGCTCCTCAGCCTGTCCAGTTGCATTTGTCTCACTGATGATTTCCAGACCACTTTTTTACTTCGAAAAGTTTATTCCTCCTTCAAAAGCACAGCAACATTCTATTATCAAAGTGCCATTCGTCAAACTCCTCAGTCTATTCAGTTAATCTCGCTGGTGATTCACAGTCTGTTTCTTACTTCCAAAAGCTTGTTTCTCCTTCTCCGAAGACCCAGCACGATTTTACTGTCAGAGTCCCACACAATCTAAGAAAAAAGATCCAGGCTAAACAGCATTCACCAAATTTTAGTTCCTTAAAGCCTGTCCAGTATTATTTTCTCTGGTTTTTTTTTTCCAGAAACAAGATTTTTCCATCTCACTGTTCTCTCAGTTCGACCTTGAACCAGCCTGCTGTTTAAAAGTCAAGTTTCGTTTCGTTTTGAAGGAGCAGGCTGGCAAGCCAGATTCGTCGCTATTATCTTCTTTTGGTCAAATATTTTCACTCTCATTTCTTTTTCATCTTAATAAGGTTTTTCATAAATCAAAGGCTTCCACTTACTTTGTTATTGTATATTTTCGGCCGTGCTTCTTGTTCTCCTGTCCTCGGCAGTGGAGTTTCTCCCAGCTGATCTGCCAATATGGCTTCCCGTCTCCGATCTGTGCTTGTGTGAATTTTCAGAAGGAAGAAAAATTGAGTTGCTGCCCAATCTTCTACCTTCTGGGCTCACCAACTGCTTCAGAAAGACCTCTCCTGGTCTCCCTTTTGGTCCCCCATTTTCTAGAGGGACCCCCAGACCCAGCAGTTCCAGCTTTTTCTGGGAGCTATTCCCAGAAGCTGCTGGCTGCACGATGACAAAGCTCCACCTCTTTGTTATACATAAATTAACTGGAATTAATTTAAATTTGTTTGCAGTCTTCTCTACCAGCAGTGACTGCCTCGTCAAGAGAGAGAAAGAGAGAGAGAAGGTTCTGCTTGGTAAGGATTTGAACAAGCACAGAAGTGTAAAGAGAAGATGATTATTAAGGAAGGGCAATGAGTGGAAGCGGAAGAGAAGAGAAAAAAGCAGATGGATCTGTTCTCTCCAGATCCCTTTTCCAAATACATGATGAGGAGTTCTCAGTTAGTTCTCTGCAGCTCTTACTCCTTCTACAGCTCCAGCCTGCTGAAATCCTGTTGCTCAGCAATAGTACGTTGCACTAGAGTGGGCTCATTAAATCAGCTGGGATTTGATGCATCAACTCCTCTGTAGATTCCACCAATTTAAATGGGCCTAGTCAAGTTGTGGCTTCCTATGCTAAGCAACAGGCTTTCAGTCACTGATTCCCATTTTCATCTCTAAAACTCCAACTGATCAGGAAGGGTTGGTTCTTCTTTTCCACTTCCATTTAACTTCCTTTCTTTTCTAAGCCAAACTTTCAACTTCTAACTTATTAATACCAAAAATGAGAAGGCAAAGGAAAAGAATTCAAGCCTAAACAGATCACTATTAACCATCTGGTGCTCCTCCTCTATGTTCATTGTTTTCAAAGGAAATGTTTCTTGTTGGATTCCTTCCGTTGCCTAGTTTCATTTTGTTCAAAAACGTTACTGACTATTCAGGACACTTATCTACAGAAATATTTCTCTGTCACAGTGGCAAAATTTCTGAAACTCTTATTTCATGAGTCTGTCTGTTCTTTAATGTTAGTTTGCTCCATCAACACTGCTAGCTTATAAGTCTTGATATGCCATCTGTTCTCCCCCAAATCAGAGGTGTGGATCATCCCACATCCTAGTAAATAGATGATAGTAATAATTAGCAATCAATAGGAGATGAACAACTTTCTATTCCTTTTTCATAGGGAAGAAAGCCATCTCATCCTCTCCAAAATATAATGGAAAACCATATTTCAAGGTCCCCTGATCAGAAGAAGAGCTGCAATAGCCACAGCTGTTTCATTCTCTTGCTGGCAGCATGGAAATTACACTTCTATCATATGAAAATGAATTCCTAACAACTAGGGTAGGGAATATATTTTATTGAACAGTGGATGAGAATTCATTTCTATTTCTAGCAGTGACCAAGTGCAGAACTCATAATTATCTTTTAAATTCTGATGTACACCTCACAGCCATGTCTACTGTATATGTTCATTTCATGATTCTTAGAGCAACATATAATGAAGTCCTTTAATGCAAACTTGGGAATGTTTTGAAAGTTCTTGGCATCCCAAATTCCCTTTGGAGGTCTGAGTTAGCTAATCTTGCTCTATCAGGAGGATCAATGTATTAGAAACTGCTATATCCATTGGCTTGTTGTTGCCTTTGGTGATAAGTTCTCCCCTTTTCATCAGCTGTTTTTAAGGCTACTATTTCACCCTGCCCAGACTGACTAACATCGAGGAAAAGGAGTTCCCCCCCTAGAACATTTGTGAATCTTGAAGGAACAGCAGAGAATGTCAGGACTATGCTATGGAAAGAACCACCCACTTCTTAATGCAGATACAACCTGAGAAACCCCGAGCCCCAGGTGATCCGGAGGTTTGGGTGACTGAGGAATCACTTAATAGAACCTAAGATTTTTAAAACATTATTATTATTATTATTATTTTGCACAGACACAGTCCTCCATGAGTGACAGGCAACTTCATAACTTTGTCAGTGTACTCTACGCTGCTCAAAATGTACTATGGACAATTTTATGTTAGCTGCCCCAGATACTCTTAAAGTAGCCCTCCTATTGACATAAATCATTTAATATATTTAATTGCAAAGTGGTGATTCTGACACAAAGAAAGGCAGAAAGATGTTTAATTCAGATTTAATAAATGCAACTAAAATCATTCCAAGTTAAACAATAACATAGTACTTTTTCAGTCTTTTTTCTTGTCCCTCCCCCCTTCCACTTTTATATTTAGAATTACTTGACACATAACGGGAGGTTATTTGCAACACTTCAAGGATTTGGGTGAGTTCCAAGTTTAACCACCACCAGCAGGAAGGACTTTTCCACAGCAAGATACCTTGGCAGCTAGTGGATATCTTCCCTCACCATATTTTAGAGCCCTTCATTTTTTAAACTTCTTTATGACTCAATGGAGAAGCTAACACGATTGTCAATCATGGAATCATTAAATAAATATCTGCGACTCTGGAATGGCTGAATGGAGGCAAATCCCACAAAGATTCTTTCACAGATGCACAGGATAGATGCACTTTCTTTAGACTCCTGAGGGTTTAACAAAGTTTGCAACTAGAGATGGCCAGTTGGCAGATGGCCAAACTGTTGTTCCGTAATTCAGCAGCCCACTCGGAGGCAGCACCTGGAGGAAACGGGGCAAGAAAGCCAGGGTGCTGCTTCTGACTGGGCTCCCACCAGAGGGAGGGGGACACTCACCACAGAACACCTTTTCAGCTGTCTGCCAAACCAGCACAAACCACTGAACCAGCGGTTCATGACACCTCATTTGAAACCCCTAAAATGGCTTCCAACAAAGACTCTTGGATGGACAAAATCTGAATTTTTAAATGCAAGAGTGGTGGTTTTTCAAAAGAAAAAAATTATGAAACTAAATTTAACCCCAAAACTCAAAAGTAGGGAAGGGAGTTTTCCCTAGTGCACATCCCTGCTATAATTCCAAGCTTAACTGTATATGAAAACTGTTGATTAGAAAAATGACAATTTCAGGATGATCAGCACAGGGGTGGACTGTCTGGGGAACTGGTAGCTATTCACCTCTGTACTTCTACTTTGTAAAGAAAGGGAATTTTACCAGCAATTCAAAACTCTGCAACACTCTGAGCTCCTTCTTCTGATGGAGAATAAATAGAAGCTGAATTTAGCTTTTCTCACTATGCAAAAAGAAATCCAAGTGCATAGACACATTCACAAATAAGCTGTGTGATTTGATCACCTTAGTGTATGTTTCCAATCCCATAAAATTAGTTCCAATTGTTCTAGTTAGGTTCCTTGATGCAGGTGAAATTTCTTTTAGTGGACTATATCCATAATTCTATAGCTTCTGCACGTTGCTGTGGACGGATACTATGGTCTTTCAGATTTGCATTAGATTACTTTGTCTGTGGAAAATAAAACAAACAAACAAGAGATAGCTTTGCTGACAGATTTTCTTTCTTTTTGGATTATGTTATATGACAGGGAAACAGTGTTGGAGGGTGAGCGAGCACACACAAAACCAGTAGAATGAATTGAAAGTGATTAATGAGTATGGTCAAGCAAAATTTATAATCTCAGAATAAATAATATCCACAGCAAATTTGCAGCAAATGTACTGGAGGGCAGGAAGCCATTTGGCCTGAGGAAGAAGTCATCTTGTTATTTGTTCCCAAAGCAAGACTTATTTAATTAGCTACTTTTATAAGCTGCCCTTCCTTCAGCCAGCTCATAGAAGCACAGCAAGAAAGAATATGTAGTCAAAATGGAGTCTGCCATCCACTTGGCAAACAAAGGTAACCTCCTTGTTTACCTTTTTCTCACCTTCTTCTGTGAAAGCTTCTTGGAAGAAATCTCACTGATTTACTTGCTACTGAGGAGATTGTCTCAACAGGTTAATGAGAATTTTGACCTTGAAATATAAGACCGGGGGGGGGGGGGCGATCACGTTGAAGTTTCCACAATTTTTGAAAAATGCATTTGCAAAAAACGTGCACCTTCAATCTTTAGGATTAGACACTATCCTTTAACCATGCTGATGATGCTCAGTTCTATAACAATGAACAGTGTTTTTGTGAAGCAAAAGATTTGGGATGTGCCATTTAGATTTTTTGGACTTCAGCTCCCAGAATTTTTCATTCTGGGAGTTCTACCTGACAGACCCACACCTAGGGACACCTAAATGTGGCTCATCTGGAGAAAGGCCTATGTAGTTGGAAGGCTTCATAGCCCAGCTTCTTGTTAAAAAAAGAAGCTGCTCTGATGCTTGATACCAGCTAGCGCTGAGGCAACTTCCTTTTTAAATAGGAAACTAGGCCATGAAGCCAGGCCATAAGTCTCCCAGCTTGGCGTTTCTCCTGGTGAGCCACATTTAGGTGTCCATGGGTATAGGTCTTTCAGGTGGAATTCCCAGAATGGAGAATTCAGAAAGTTGGTCCAAAAAATCTGTGTGATGCATTCCTACAAAACACACACCCAGTAAGCACAGAAATATTTCTAATTTAGTGGATCAAAAAAATAAATAAATAGCAATCATAGCTTAGCAATACAATTTGCATAATTTGAGCAATTCACACAAAAATCATTCTTATATTTAAAACATAATGACCAGTATTCTGTTGCATAGCTGCACCTGTGCAATGGGAGTCATGTCACCTGCAGAAGTAGTTTGCTGCTATTTAAAGCGATTCATGTTCAGGGCGGAGGAGGCACATGATTTCTCAGGATGCTAGGCAATATGAAAATACCATTTAGGTTTCTACACTCAACAAGGAAACAGAGACAATCAGAGCTAAACTTAGGCATTTGGCTATGGAGCCAGATGTTGGAAGTTTGATTCCCCCGCGGTGCCTTCTTTTCAAGGGATGGGGTGATTCAATGATCCCTAAGGTTCTTTCCAGCTCTCCAGATCTAAGATGATGATCATATTAACATTGCTACAGTTTTTGTGACAGAAGCTTGCTTGATCTTGTATGCAAAAGTGAGAAACCACATTTTTTACCTCAGTTGTGCAACATCTTGGTATTTCACAGCAAAGTATTTTCTGCTGGTTTTGATGATTTTGTGTGTGTGTGTGTGGATAATGCCTATGAACAAAGTTATTTAGCAAGAGTTCGTCACCTTCTTATTGTGTGGCAAGCATTTGATTAACTGAGCCTTCCTCAAAAGCATAATTTATGAATGGGTAACTGACTATGCACAAACATTTCATTATTTCTAAAGTTTGTTATGCACATACTGGGCATTGCAAAGATGTTCTTATGGTATTATCTATCTATCTATCTATCTATCTATCTATCTATCTATCTATCTATCTATCTATCTATCTATCTATCTATCTATCTATCTATCTATCTATCTATCTATCTATCTATCTATCTATCTATCTATCTATCTATCTATCTATCTGTCCATCTGTCCATCTGTCCATCTATCTATCTATCTTATATGCCACCCACGCTACGCAAAAGTCTCTGGCCGGCTTACAACAATTAAAATACAGTTTAAAAAACCCAATTAAAATACAATTAAGATATATACTCTAAAAATTGCCACCAGGACCCACAGTTCATATTATTTCAATTAAAAAACTTTCTGGAACAGAAAGTTTTTGACTTGGCACCGAAATGTCATCACCGTTGGCGCCAGACAAATCTCAATTGGGATGGCATTCCATAGTCTGGGGACAGCTGCTGAAAAGGCCCTTTGTCTACAAGCTATCCCTCTTACCTCCTTGAAGGACGGCTCTTTGAAAAGGGTCCCCTAGCTAGGTCTTAACTGCCAGGTAGGTTCATATGGAAGGAGGCAGTTCAGGTATCCAGGGCCCAAGCCATCCATCCATCCATCCATCCATCCATCCATCCATCCATCCATCCATCCATCCATCCATCCATCCATCCATCCATCCATCCATCCATCCATCCATCCATTCATTTAACTTATATGCCGGCCACACTACCCAAAGGTCTCTTTATATGGGCTTTATATGTCAAAACAAGCACTTTGAATTGATCCCAAGCAGCAACTGGTGGCCAATGTAATTTAAACAGAATCGGCTTGATGTGTCCTCTAGTGGCCCCACCACTCACCAGCCATGCAGCTCGACTCTGGACCAGTTGTAGTTGCTGGACTGTCTTCAAAGGCAGCCCCACGTAGAGTGCATTGTAGTAATCTATATGAAATGTTACCAGTGCATGTGTAACTGTCATGAGACTCTGCTCGTCCAGGTAGGGCTGTAGCTGGTATAATTTCTGCAGCTCAAGGAAGCCACCCCTGGCCACCGAGTTCACCTGGGCTCCAGAGTTAGACTAGGGTTCAGGAGCACCCCAGGCTGTGGACCCTGTCCCTTAGGGGGAGGGTAACCCCATTCAGGGCAGGGAAATGGCCCTCCAGCCTGTCCGGTGAAGCACCCAGTAACAGCACTTCCATCTTGTCTGGATTGAGTTTCAATTTATTAACCCTCATCCAATCCATTATGAGGTCCAGACAGGAGTTCAGCACAGAAACTGCCTCACCTGGATTGGTGGAAAATGAGAGGTGGAGCTGAGTGTCGTCAGCATATTGCTGACTCCTCAGCCCAAACTTCCTGATGATCTCTTCCAGCGGTTCCATGTATATGTTAAACAACAGTGGGGACAGTATTGAGCCCAGAGGAACTCCATGACATAACCGCCATGGGGCAGAGCATCACCCTCTGGACATGGCCAGCCAGGAAGGAGCAGAGCCACCATAAAGCGGTGCCCCCAACTCCCAACCCAGCCAGCTTATCCAGAAGGACACCATGGTTGATGGTGTTGAAAGCCACTGAGAGGTCCAGGAGTATCAACTGGGTCACACTCCCCGTCTCTCTCCTGGCAAAGGTCATCGTACAGGGCGACCAAGGCAGTCTCCATATCAAAACCTGGCCTTTAACCTGATTGAAAAGGATTCAGAAAATTATGTGGGTATGCGGGTACACCAGTGGGTTGGAAGGCAAACAAGATACTTTTTTAAAAAGTTAGACACTTTACTATCAAAGAAAGTTAGTGTCAGAAAATGGTATCTTTTTTTGTGACAATTTCCAAAGAATTATACCAACAGCTATGCATGCCCACTGTCTTATTGTCATCTTGGATATGTGGCCAAAGAAAGATTTCTTTCTAGTTTTTGACATTAAGTAAAGTAGTGAATACACATACAGCCCATTATTTCATAACTGTTACTGATTGTTCAATGCAGGAGCATGCTATGAGGAATATAATTTCTATTATCAGAAATTCTTTAGCATGTCCACCTGCCGTTATGCAAAGTTGGACTATTGGAATTTCTGGTCTAATATTGTTTTCTCTCGTTGTCATTCCTTGCTAGGCTGGAAACCATTAAATAAAACAAAAAAGAAACTGCATCGAACAAATTCAAAGCTGAGTCCTGTTTATGTCCAAAGGCATACATGCGAATTTGTTACAAATATGTATATGGGTAATACATACTGTACTTCCTACATAGACGCTAAGCTTTGTATATTTTAGAATTTTTTTTGCAGTTTGGAGATTTTCAGTCAACCCTTTTTTTTCTTCTTGCTATTCTGGCATTATACAACCAATTCTGTGGTTTTTGTCCAAGACATGACAGAATCCATGTCTTTTGACCTGCCAAGGGGCACCTACAAACCTCTAGTGAAACCCCAGAACATTAAGCAGGATTTTGTGACATATCACAACCAACATCTAGGCACTGCCCAGAACAGAATGGCATGGATATTAAGTGGGTCACTAACTCGTGCGCTTGTTAAGTCTGTGCAGAAGGAACTGTGTTTACTTTTTTCCAACTCTTGTGCCATCTGCAGGATCTTGTGATTAGCACGTAAAGAAGTTGAGAAGGACTTGAAGAACCTGAGAACAGGTTACCCGAAGGACTGTCTCCCCCTTTACTGACTTAATAGATCACTATATTTATCAAGGAAATTTCATTGGTGGAAAGACACTCTAAATGACTGCATTCAAACATTTTCTGTTCTTGTGTCTGAAACACTCTTACCTCAGCCTTACATGAATCTGGATCTGTGAGGAATGTTTAAGGCATCTTTTGCAGACACATACTTTCACTTCAAGTTTTTTCCACCAACTGTTACACTCTTATTTGTTTTTACAAATATTTTTAACATTATATTTATTATACATAACATATCATACTGTATCCACTTAGATGTTGTTTTGAATGATCAGTAATGAACCATATTACTACCATGAACATCATAAATAACATCATTTCTTTTGGTAACTAACTCCATGTAGTTCTGCCCAAAATCAAATGCATATGCAATTTCCAGGCTCAGAATCATCAAAAAAAGGATTGGGGCAAACATAACTGTTCCCCATCTCTGGGATTTATATACTTTTCCCTCATGAATCAACCTGTTATATTTTTATTCCTCAGGAGTATTTTTGAGGAGTTTAGCTGAAAGGTATCTCTACCCACTCTTAAATTGTAAGAATAGTTACATTTCTTTCAATCCGTTCCCTGCCATTGCTTTGCCTCTGCTGTGGCTATGCCATTTTCTTCCTCTGCTTACTGCTTCTTAGTCAGTTAGACACATGGGAGATCCCAGCCAATCAGAGATCACATAGTCATTAGTTTAATAGTGCTGAGGAGCCAGCTAGGTCAAGCTCTAGTGGTGATGTTGGTGAAAGGAATCAAAAGAGACACAAGAATTAAGAGGATTGATCCCTATTTTTTCAACGTTTGTTCTGAATACAAATAATAGCCTATATGTTTTAGCTGGAAAAATGCAGTTCATTAATGAAGCGGTGGTTGCCTTCTTGATGATTCAATCAAGTTACACAGTTTTCTATTTGGATAGATGGTTGTGCTAAATGAATTTGAAGTTTAGGAATAAATAACATCCTTTGAACACTGTTGTTTTAACAAAACCTAACTGAGTTCGAGTAGAGTGCAGCTCTACCTGAGACAGACGATATTATACAGGCCTGATTTTCTATAAACCATGCAATCTCAGCAATAAGACATGGGCAAGATTCTCTCTCTTTTTGTCTGTCTTATCTACCTTTCCATATCTGTGTTGAATTATAGAGAGAAAGCAAATACTCTCATGAACAAATTCATATACACTGATTGTTCCAGTATTGCTCTGTGTGTTTTGTTTCCATTGGAGAAGAAAGTTTTTCTGTTGTAGAGTTTTGAATTTCTGGTAAAATTCTTTATTGCTAAGCAGTAGAAGTACAAAGATACACAGGGGAGAATAGCCACAAAGATTTCCAGAGTCCACTTCTTCTTCATTAACTTCTCAATAACTCACTCAGAGATGTCTATAGGAGAAAGAACAAGAAACCATTTCTTTACTTATAGTTGCTTGAAATTACAGACTTACATATACTGCTTTATTTGCTGCACACATGCTTAGCAACCAACTGAACAGATCAACAGCAAATTAAACACTGCCACCAACCAAGGAAAGAGAGAGAAAGAGACACTCAATGGAGAGTCAAGGTTCTTTTTGAAATCAAAGGCCAGAAAGAATAGGCAATCACACAATCCCAGAAAAGTCCCTTCCAGTCATACATACTACAGACAGCATGTGAGGTTGAAAATAAGACTCCAGCATTTTCTTGGTAAAAAAAGTTAACTTTCTGGGTAGCTTGTTTGCAAGTGGCTTCCTTCTCACTGAGAAACCCTTGGTAATCTGTGAAGGAATCCAAAAATTTCTCTGGAACAGTTTCTACATCACTGCTTTGTAGGATATTCTGCGGTGTTGAAAATGTATTCATTTCCTCCCTCATCAGACCTTACAGTTTACAAAAGTCATTTCCATCTACTAGGAACAATTGGCTTTAAGCAGATAACATTTAGAACTTGTCTTCTTCCTTTTGATGATGCTGTGTTTTTAATTTCGTTCTGTGAGACAGAACCACTGATGTTTCACTGTACAGGGTTATAAGATTAAAATGAGATGCTTCCACAAATTCCTATGTTTGGGGCCTTTGTGTGTGTGTACTTATGAGCTGGAAATTGCATTTGGTTTTGGACAGAACAAAATGGAGTTTGTTACAAAATCAAATAATGTCATTTATGCCATTTATGGTATGTAGGGATGCTGGGCTATTTTTTATCTTGACAGCTCTGGGATCATGGTAAACAAATCTGAAGTAACTTCTCATTCCTGCCCTGGCACTGCAAATGAGTGGGCATTTTCACAGCTATTGACACTAGATCAAAAATTGATTTTCTTTCTTTCTTTCTTTCTTTCTTTCTTTCTTTCTTTCTTTCTTTCTTTCTTTCTTTCTTTCTTTCTTTCTTTCTGTCTGTCTGTCTGTCTGTCTGTCTGTCTGTCTGTCTGTCTGTCTCTCTCTCTCTCTCTCTCTGTCTCTCTCTCTCTCTATCTATCTATCTATCTATCTATCTATCTATCTATCTATCTATCTATCTATCTATCTATCTATCTATCTATCTATCTATCTATCTATCTCTTCCAGCCATCCAGTGGTTAGGCCACTACTCTAAGCAGCTTACAATAACTAATGAAAATATATAATAAAACATCAGTAGTAAAGTAATAAAACATCACACAAAATCATATATCTAAAAATAAAATAACTAAAGCAAATATATAAATATATATTTATATATTTTATTTATTTATTTATTTATTTGATTTTTACCCCGCACCTCTAGACCATGTCTATATATTCATTAAACCTCTTCTATTTTAACTAATACAGATAACACTCTGACTATTCACTCCTTAAGTTCTCTCTGCCTGAAACCCAAACTACAGTATCTTTCTTTCTCTTCAAATCTTACTCTCTATCTGCTCTCAAAACTCTATTTCTGACCCTGAACTCACTCACTAAACTTCTTTTATCTGACTCACCCCTCCCTTCTGGTTTCTCTGGCTCCACCTCCCAACAGCTCCCATTGGTGTATGCAAATAACCTCATACATGAGCCAAAGCAGGATGATCGCCACAGTATGTTATGGCCAATCCACTAAAACCACAGAGATGTGTAACCATATTATATTTACAGAAAGCAGTAGGCTGGCCTAATGTCAAAGGATGGCAAGGGCCCATATGGTAAATATAATTTGGAAGAATTATATATTTTTAGTAGTAAATTAATTAGTTTGTTTCATTGTATTGAACAATAAAGTGATAGTTTTTCAAACAAGAAACTTTGGTGCCATTTGAGTTCAGATTTTTACAGCAGATTTAGATACTGTGGGCTGATATTCTGTTTCCTATAGAATCCATGGTTTCAGTATGTTAAAAAAAGAGGGTAATTGGTTTCCCCACTGGGCGAAGAATACTTGGAATAATCACTCTGGATAATGAGTACCCGTTTATCTTGTTGGTGCTCTCTAATTTTCTCACTGGTTTAAGACTCTTCCTTGCTACACAGCATGGGTTGAAGTCATTCAGATAACACTCCAGCTAGATTGCTCTCACCATGTTGTTGCTAAGAGTTTTTCCTCAAGTATTATTCAGTTCTCTCACATAAGTTATCCTGCCACTTGTTCCTGATCCTTGGAGTCCAGCATGCCAGTTATCTCACAACTTTGCTTCCAAAACTTTTCTGAATACGATTTCTTTTTTTCCTCCATTCTTTCTTGTTAGAGTTTTCTGTCATGATTTTGTCTGGTCTGGCAAACGTCTTCTCGTCTCATGTACAATACCCAGCAAGCAAAAAGAAAAGAAAAATAAAGAAAGAAAGAAAACAAAGCGTTGAAGCATCTAAAAGACTAACTGCTATAGTTTAAGGTGAGCTTTTGTGGGCAAGTGTACTATCTCAGACATACAAAAAGGACAGCATGGCAAATATTTATACATTTATTTTGTTGTTGTTTAGTCGTTTAGTCATGTCCGACTCTTCATGACCCCATGGACCAGAGCACGACATGCCCTCCTGTCTTCCACTGCTTCCTGGAGTTGGGTCAAATTCATGTTGGTAGATTCAATGACACTGTCCAACCAATGACATTGTCCCCTTCTCCTCCTGCCTTCACACTTTCCCAACAACAGCGTCTTTTCCAGGGAGTCTTCTCTTCTCATGGGATGGCCAAAGTATTGGAGCCTCAGCTTCAGCATCTGTCCTTCCAGTGAGCACTGATTTCCTTCAGAATGGATAGGTTTGTTCTCCTTGCAGTGCAGGGGACTCTCAAGAGCCTCCTCCAGCACCACAATTCAAAAGCATCGATTCTTCGGCAGTCAGCTTTCTTTATGATTCATCTCTCATGTCCATACATCACTACAGGAAAAACCATAGCTTTGACTATGCGGACCTTTGTCGGCAAGGTGATGTCTCTGCTTTTTAACATGTTCTCTATGTTTGTCATCGCTTTCCTCCCAAGAAGCAGGCATCTTTTAATTTCATGGCTGCTGTCTCCATCTGTAGTGATCATGGAGCCCAAGAAAGTAAAATCTGTCACTCCTCCATATCTTCCCCTTCTATTTGCCAAGAGGTGATGGGACCAGTGGCCATTATCTTAGTTTTTTTGATGTTGAGCTTCAGACCATTTTTTGCATTCTCCTCTTTCACCCTCATTACAAGGTTCCTTAATTCCTCCTCATTTTCTGACATCAGAGTGGTACTGCATATTGGAGGCTGATGATATTTCTTCTGGCAATCTTAATTCCAGTTTGGGATTCCTCCAGTCCAGCCTTTCACATGATGTATTCTGCATATAAGTTAATGGCAATGAGTGTCTCCAATCATCAATGGGGCTTGTGAGGGGGTACTCATTAGTTAAAAAGGAAATATTGCTGGGAATACAGCAGATCCAACAAAATATTTAACATTTGATAGTAGCCTAAGAAACCCTACTGAGACAATTAAGATGGATATTAAACATGTTTACATTTTATCTCAACTCTCTTTCTGGATTCTTGTCTTGAAATATTTCATCTCCAGAATGGCAACCTTCAGATCTTCTACAGAGTATCCTGGTAAATGATTTGAAACAGGTTTCTGTGTATTGCCATTCCTGATGTCCAATTTGTGTCCATTAATTCTTTTGCATAGACTATCCTGTTTGTCCTATGTAGAGTGCAGAGGGGCATTGCTGCCGAAAGATGGCATAACATTGACAGAAGAACAGGTAAACTGATCCTTACTGTGGTGTGTAACATTACTGGGTCCTGTAATTGTGTTGCCAAAATAAATGTTGGGACAGAGCTGGCATATGGGTATGTAGCATCTCTGTGTCATTGTTGTTTACTCCATTGTGTGTCAGCAGTTGCTTGAGATTGTGGGTTTGCCTATAAGCAAATACAGTTTCCCACCAAGGACATGGGAGAGTGAAGTATTTTTGTCAAGGATAGATTGGAAATCACTTATGATGTGAATGATCTCAGTTGTGGGCTAAAAGTGACAATTAATGGGGTTCAGTCATTCTCTCTTCTAGGTCTGTCCAGTAGTCAGCTGGGCATCCAATTACAGCTGCTCTGTGTTGCTTTAAGTCTGCTAACACATTGTGTGTGTTTTTCCTGAGGTGTTTGTAGAAAATGCCCTCCTGCCTTCATGGCTAGGGCCTGGGGTTTTAAAACTGGGTAAGCAATTCTCCTTTCAGCATCATATAAATGTAAAATATCCTTCACAATGAGGAATATTTAAGATAGTATATATAGAACCTGAGATGCACCAAGCCAGATATACCTCTTCACTAGGAGTAGCCTAACTGTCAGAATGAAGTAATAACCCCAGACCTCATGTGCTAGGGAACAGTAGCATGCCACTAAGACTTCTTTGTCCTTCCTGTTTGTTGGAGGATATAGTGTTATCACACAATCACAAACATTGTAGTGTGGTGGAAGACATTCACATACCAGCCCAGTCAAGTTCTGAATGTGGAACTGAAGGAGATTAAGCCATTTTGTCCTCACTTCCGACAGCAAAATAACTTGGCCCATCCCTCATCCCAGCCACATGTGACAGCCCACCAGCAGTTCAGTAAATCTACCCCCCCCTGCTTTTCTGGGGTTAAGAACCAGAACATTATGGGTTTTCTTGCCCAGTGATGCTACAAAATTATGCCCAAAGCTGAATGTGAAATGAAATTGGAGGCACTTCTTCAGATGAAACATCTGAATAATCTTGAAGAAAGCTTAAAGGAGCTTTCATGAGACTTGCAAAATTCCTTAGGGAAATGTCTTACATCCCTATGAACTACTAATTGGAAAGCTACTGTATTTATGCTAGGAGGGTGGAAGCATTACCCATTTCTTATCAAAAGGTTTGTGGTAGCACACAAAACTTTAAATAGTCACTTCTCTTGGACTTACAGTTTCCAGAACCCCCACAGCTGGCATGACCAGGATTCAGAGATTTTTAGTATAAATAAAGCAAAACAACATTTCCAAGCTTCAGTAAAACCATTTAGTTTATTTCCTTTCAAAGAAAAAGAAACTGGAAATTCATTGCAATTTCTGCCTCTTGTGTATTACTAATGGCAAAGGTCTCAGTAGAAACTGTAATGTCAACACCTTTTTGTTTCGTTTTAAGCATTTTAAGTAGAAGGGCTATAACTCAGTACTAAAGGGCATGCTTGATATACAAAGATTGTCCTGTATTTGTGCTAAAGGAGGAAGATGCAGCTTCTAAGAAGTACTTCTATAGAAGATTCTGTAGAGTTACTCCCTGTCAGAGTGAACAGTGCTGAGCTAAATAAGCCAATGTGCTAGACACTTTTGACAAAATTCCTTAGGGAAATCTCTTACAACTCGATGAACTACTAATTGGAAAGTAACTGTTTTCATGCTAGAGTGTGTATGGATGCTGGGCAGTTTATTATTATTACTGCTATTTTGACTTGGAACAATAAGGAGAGTGTTAAAATGAAAGGGCTCCCAAGAAAGTGGCTGGAAAGTATTAACAGCCCAACAATATGGAACAAGGGTTCAAATCCATGCTTATCTCATTCCCATGCACAAGATAAAGAACTGAAAAATTATTCTTCTTGCCTCATGAGAAAATATTTTGTGGTGCTCCTGACGTGAGATGAGAAGTCAAGCAGCATCTGCACATGATGCCTAGACCCACCATGCCACACAGGAACATTTCCAATGTGTTTCAAGTAATGCTTGTAACATGCACACAATCCCTTACAGGTTTGTTTTGAGGTGCATTCAATCCAGCAAACTGAGTTTAGGGTTACATGGAAAACTGCATGTTAATCACCCGTGCTGGGGAGCTTTTAAAGGAAGTTGTTAATGTTTTTCATTTTAAGATACCTCTACTTATGCGGCTGTTTAAAAATGAAGTGTCCTGTGGTGAAGCCATGTCTGCTCACTTTCTGCATTCAACCTGACTAACTAGCAATGAAAAAGATTAATTTTGGAAGGTCAGAGTAATCATGCTTAAGTTCTTTATGTACTGGATGCATCACTATCCCGTAATTTATATAGATCAATATCTAATCCAAATATTAGGAAAACACAGCACCTTGATATCTGTAATGTACCAGCTAATTTCATGTGCAAGGAAGACTTTTGATTTCAAGAGGAAGCCAATGTTTACTGATGGAAACCCTAATATTGTAAAACAAGAAGGCAGTTTTGCCATGCTTTTGGAGAATACAATACATCAAAAATGTTAAAGTTTTTTTTAAAAAACCCCACTAGACAGTATATAATCCCCTCTTCAATGCAAACATCTTCATCAGTGTGACAGTATATGTGTATAAGGGGCAACTCTATTAAAACTCATGACTTCTAGCAGGGTCATTCAGGTGGAATGGTTAAACCTGAGGCACTACAATAATATGCACTCATTCTTTCCAAGAATTAATGGTTTGAATAGCAGAGAAGAATTGTCAAACAGTGCAGTAACTATAGGGCCACTGCTTTAATTTCCCATGCAAACAAAGTGTTGCTCAAGGTACTGCAACAAAGCTTTCACTTTATATTGAGTGAGTTAAAATTGGTGGACGAAAGTGCCAAAACAGGAAGACCAAATATGAGATCGATTGACTTCCTAAAGGAAGCCACAGGCTTGAACTTACAAGAGATGAGTAGGGCAGTTGAAGACAGGACCATTTGGAGATCAGTCATTCATAAGGTTGGCATGAGTCAGAGGCAACTTGATGGCACAATAATAACAATGAATGTATCACCTACGCTTGTCTTTAGATAGAGACAAAGAAAATCTGCTGTTGCAAGACACATGCAATTATCATTGCAAGAGAGTATAGTGAAGTTATTAAGGCGCAGAGCAAATCAACATTCTAGAAGGCAATTCTAAAAATGGAGACAGCCTAAACAAAAAAAAGTTAAAATTGGACTTCAGATCAGATCACATTTGGCACAGATGTAGCAGTCAGCTCTTGCTCAGTGCCAAATGTTGAAGTTTGAGCAAAAGGTTTTCAAGTTAGGGTTTTTAAACATAAATCTGTTTTTTCTCCATACAGAAACAAGTGATCTTAAATATCTCCAGATTTAAAACTAATCAAATAAATTGAAAAGACCAATCTTGCTTATCTTGAAAGAGAATGCTTGAACTCACCCACCTTTTTTTATTTGGAAGAAATCCAGGCTACAGGGGCTGAAGTATTGATCCTCAAAATGCCTTTCAAAACAGTGACGTTGTTATAAACTAAGCACGTGTAGAACAGGCTTACAAACAAAAGCATTCCAAATTAGATATATTGTTGCAACTTCATAGACCACGAATGAAGATGTTTGGAGAGTAATGAAAGATCACAGAAACAGTCAAAAGACAAACTTTCTTTGAAGAGTTGAAAAAACAAAAGACAGATTTGCTTTCAAGAAAATAGTGGTGTGACAGTTCTCCAGAAAAGGACATTTTGCCATATATCTCTAGGGAATTAGCAGATAAATTTGGAAGTCATATTCAAAGTATTTCTGCATTACAAAAGTACAGAGCAGAGAACTGTGACATCCCGTGGATAGTTACATTTCTAGAAGATGTGGATTGGGTTAGTTTGATTGTTATCAATACTGTGCTCCTCATCAACATGTGGCTGTCCATTTTGATAAAAGGTCTTTGGTCTGTTGTGGGTTTTTTGGACTTTTTAGCCGTGTTCTGAAGGCTGTTCTTCCTAACATTTCGCCAGTCTCTGTGGCCGGCATCTTCAGAGGACAGCACTCTGTAGTCTTTGGTCTATTCCAGTAGGATCCTTCTTATATCATCATATTTCATAAGTATTCTTGTAGTGACCTTGGATTGTAACTTATCTTGTTTACTTCAGCATTCTAAAACCTGTTGAAGAGGGGATTATCCCAGCCAATCCTATCTCAGTGAAGACAGCAAAGAAAGAAGGAGAGAAATTTCCTTAAGGCCCATAGGTGCAGCACATTGGCTTGAGCTGGAAAAGCTACTTTATGAATTATAACTCCCAGAAACCCTCAGCTAAAGATTCTTGGAGCTGTCATACAGAAGTTAACTTCTAGGGATGTGCTATTCAACCGACACTAAATATGCCTCACCTGGGAGGAAGGCCTAAGCTGTAGGACATTGTGGCTTCACATATGTAGGCCTAGCTCCACCTAGTTTCCTGTTCAAAAGGAAACTGTCCCAGTGCTTGCTGGGAGGCTCCTCTTTCAATAGAAAGCTAGGTGCAGCTAGACCTATGCTAGTCTACAAAGCTACATAGATTAAGCCTTCCTCTCAGGTGAGCCCATTTAGTGTCTGTAGGAATCTGTGAGGTGAGACATCCAAAATGGAGAATTCAGTGATTTGTGGTACCCAAAAAGGGTACATTCTTAATAATTTCCTTAAGCTCTGGTATAGGTTTCAGTCAACAAAAAGAGAGCTTAATTGAAGCAATAGAACAGAGTTCAGAGTTCAATGGTTGCCAGTAGATCAATGGTTTCCAAATTTGGGTCCCCGGATATTCTTGGACTAAAATTCCCAGAAGCCTATCTGTGATGGCCAGGATTTCTGGGAGCTGTAATCTAAGAACACCTGGGGACCTAAGGTTTGGAAGCACTACAACAGATCTGTTATTGTGAACTGGCTTCCAGGAGAATTTGTGTCTCTGACCTTTGCTGAAATGCCTGTAGTTCCCTCCTCTCATCAGCAGCCCTGGTGGTGCAGATAATAGGGAATCATCAGGGTCTAAAATGGAAGGTCCTGACAGAAGGTCCTGATAGATGCCCACAGAATTTCATCTTTCTGTGATTTCACAAAAACATGATACTAAGTTAAAGAAAACACCAGACGAAGCCTTCACAAACACATATGCACAGCAGAATGTGGATAACTCAATTGCCATCTGCTAAAGCTGAATAAATACAAACTGGGCTGCAATCCAGGAAAACATATGCCAAATAAAAATTGGTTGGTCTTTAAGGTGCCATATGACTCTTGTTGTAAATAAATAAAAATTATTAATGATGCACACTATGTTCACAAATAACTCTTTATTGCAGGTCTATCCACATACTGCATTTTCTCTGGATGATTAAAGCAAGCCTGTTTTCCTTGTCAGGACTTTTTTAGATGGGGGAAGAAAGGAAAACCAAGTAACATGGATATTAAGTAATTTGTCAAAGGTCACATATTAACTCAGCAGTGGTCAGTGGACTGAATGCTCAATTCACTTTGAGTTGGGCTGAAGGTTTTTCTTTGCAATGCCCGGAGCTAGCAAAATCACTATCCTTCTTCTGTTCCATAACCTTTCCTTTTCTGCTGTGATCTCATCAACTTTCAAATCTCACCGTGAGGGCAGATCAGTCTAAGATGAAAAACCTTCCAGTAGCATGCCCGTACAGCAGGAGGTCGGCACTGACAATTTAGCAGGTAACTCTCTTTTCATTCTGACCTTGCTGTAATTCAAGCTTGGGGGGGGGGAGAGTATGTTTTAAGCCTAAGTATTACATATGGATGGGACTATCTAATTGATGTTCTCTTCTTCTGCCAAGTTCTAGCACATAGTAATTCCAGGTGGTAATAAAATTATCTTCCATGGCTCATTATGGAGTTGTCTGATCAACGGCATTAGAAAACTGAACACATCCGTGCATTATCCCAAAGGCTTCAGAACACTCCCAATAAAACACCATTATTTGCTGAGACCTGAAATTTTTCTTCATGAAGATCTCACAGTCATCTTGACATGCACAGTCCTTGTAAAGTTTGCACAACACTAGAGGGGCTCTGACACTATGTCTTTAACAAGGTGGTGAGATGTAGCCATGAATAGGAAGTGGCCCTCCAGGAAACACTGACTCAGGAATCAAAGATGTCAAGTGATGTTGTCAAACCTGCTGTCTGCTGTACCAATGTGTTTTAGCCCTTCATATTTTATGTCTCACCAATCATTCTGTCAAGAAGCTTCTGTGTCTGGGGGAAAAAAGGTCTTTTTCTTTTTTGAAATAAAACATACACATAGGAAGCACAACAGGATCATCATAAATACCCCATCCAAGCTACAAATGAATGCAACTGGAAAACATGTTTTTTTCAGTACTGTCCAATTTATATGAATGTGCACAACCCATTTGTAAAAGTGTGCAGTTGATTCCCCCCCCCCAAAATAATTTTAAAAGCCAGCTACTCTAGAAGGGTATGCACTAACAGGCCCGAATACTACACTTTCTAAAAGATCCTATCCCACTTTTGGATATTAATGTGTTGGATACAATTTTGCATAAGTGCAGAAGGGGCAACCATTTATGAATCCATAGTACAGTACTTCTGTGCCTTAGAAAATTCCATGTGACCTCATATTAAGGCATTCTGGGCTTCTGTGTAAGAGGACCAGTGCAAATATTTCATCTGAAGTATAATGTCTGAAAAAATTATGGGTCAGTAAAATCCAAAAGTCTTAAAAGCACATTTAAACTAAGTAATAATTAGTTGCGTAACTAGATTTAAAGTAAGTATGATCTGAAAAAGTTCTGTCAAGAAAGAGTTGTTATCATTATAAAATAAAGTAAGATGTTCTTTCACAATTTGTTTTTTAAAAAATCCATCATGTTAATTATGCTTAGAGTTAGAAGTTTTTAAAGTAACATTAAGATGAAGAGCTTATTATACAAAGATTGCCCTTACCGCTTGCGTTGTTGTCAGAATACAAATCATGTTACTCACTTGTGTCTTTCAGTTTCAATTAAAATTCCTAGCCAAAGCTCAGATTTCCTGGATTTAAATACAAGAAATATTCAATATTCCATCCATCCTGAATAATTTTAAATTTTCCACAGATTTGATGAACTACCCGGAGGTGTGGGTGGACATTTTATGTGCCTAGAGTTGCACCTGTGCTTTTTTTGTTCTGTTTTGTTTTGACATCTTTCCCCTCTCAGTTCATTGCCACAACTCATTGTAGAGGCTTCTTGATGGGAGATTTGTGAGAAAAGTGTATCTGAAGACATGTCAGAAACAGGCAGAGATCTGAGAAATCATGTGGTGAAGGGCATCTGGAGATGATTTCAGGCAATGAATGTGCATAGAGAAGTTGGGGGACCTTTAGTCATCGGAATAAATACATGCCATTTATGGTAGAGGCAGCCAACAGAGGATCCCCCAGATACCACTACAGTGGACCCTCGACCTACAGAATTAATCTGTATTGGAACGGTGTCCGTAGGTTGAAAAGTCTGTAGGTCGAATATGCATTTCCCATAGAAATGCATTGAAAACCATTTAATCCGTAACCGGCCCAAGAACCCCACCACCACACAAAAATTTAAAATAAATAGAACTTACCTTTTTGAAGCCTTCCAAGGGGTCCCCCACTGCTGCCATCGCCACTGCCCGAGGCCTCCGAGGGCTTCTCTGCCACTGCTGGAGGCCTCTCAGAGGTCCCCCGCCCCCGTTGACATAGGCTTTCCCAGGGTGGACCGGGCCTGCCAGGGGAGGGCTTCCCCTGGTAGGCCCGGTCTACTCCCCAGGCTTTCCTGGGCAGGAGACCGGGCCTACCGGGGAAGCCCTCCCCTGGTAGGCCTGGTCCACCTTGGGAAAGCCTGGGTCGGTGTGGTGAACCTCTGGAGGCCTTCCCTGCCGCCATCTGAGGCCTCTTGGAGGTCCCCTGCCGCCGCTGATAGTGCCTCCAAAGATGGCAACGGGGAAGGCCTCCAGAGGTCCCCCGCCGCCGCCACCTCTGCTGGGAGCCACGCAACAGCACTGGGCAATCCTAGCCATGCTCGGACTCCGGGACTTCCTTGAATTTGGCACTTTCCCCGCCTCCCCTTCCAGTCCGTAGGGCAATTCTCCAGCCGCAAGTCAATTGGAAATCTTGTGGCCGGAGAAGCCCAGACCTCGAAAAGTACGTACGCTGAGCTGTGCATACGTTGAGGGTCCACTGTATTTTGTTTTCCAGTGTTAAAATGAGAAGTGAAGTATGGGATCCTGTTCAAGTCAAACCTCTGACCCAATAGACATAGCACAAGCAGTCTGATCTTTCTGATGCTTACACATGGATGTTTCTAGGATCTTCTTAGGGAAGTGGACCAGCCTCTCAGAAACGTCTTACATAAAGGCAACACTTATGCAATTGGGAGATCTCATGTTTCTGCATCATTCTCTTCCGACAGGATCCTGGCTCAGGCACTTTCATATCATGGTTTGTATAACATGTGTGTCATGTCTGTGTTTTCTTTTGTCTCTTTGGAGCTAATCACATATAGGACAATACATATACAAAATGGCAAGTTGACTGCTTACAAAAATACAATCAACACATCTAATGCTTTTTCATTTTAAAACATTCATGCAACAGCGGCATGGATGTCTGTCCTTACAAATAACGGCTTTGCTACTGAGACCATTTTTTAAAAACTCTCACTATAATCAGGAAAAAAGTGTAAGATTTCCCATTTAGCATGAGAGCATAAACCAGGGCATGGTTAACATCCTGATCTTTAAACAGCAGGTGGATGTATGAGGTGACATTTTCATATTAAACTTGAATGGTTCTTCAGGTACATGTGTAAGAGGCAGGAGTGCTCTTGTGACTTGCAGAGGAAATGTGAAAGTGGCCCTGTGAATGTTTAAACACACACACACACACACACACACACACAGAGGCACGTGCACACACGCACACACACACACACACACACACTGGCCAGAACTCCTGGGATGAGAGAAAATGACCAGAAACAGGTGCATAATTCAGTAGATCTATCAATTTCTACATGGCTGTCTGGGGAAATGGAAATGAAAAATGTGGCTCTAAAAATAACACAGTGTCTATGCCAGTGGGTAGCAAGACGCTTTGCCATGATCGGCATCTATTACCCAGTTCACATCTCTTGAACATTTAGCCTCACCTTGCCTTCTGGTAGCAATGGGTCACAATCGGTGTAACAGGCAAATACAGTGTAAAACTGATTTGACATCTGTGTCCCCCTGATTGTAAGAATGCATTTTTACTACAGTCGTGCCCTGCTTAATGATTGCCTCGCTTAAAAAGGAAATAGCTTTACAATGAGGTTTTTGTGATCGCAAAACGATGGTCTAAATGGGGGAATTTTGCTTAGTGATGATCAGTTCCCTGCTTCAGAAACCGATTTTCGCTTTATGACGATCAGCAAACAGCTGATCGCCGGGTTTCAAAATGGCCACCGGCTGAAGAAAATGCCCCCCCCCGCTGTGCTTAGGGACGGATTCCTCGCTGCACAAGCATGGAAAATGGCTGCCCCTATGGAGGATCTTCACTGGACAGTGAGTTTTCAGCCCATTGGAACGCATTAACCAGGTTTTAATGCATTTCAATGGGCTTTTTAATTTCATTTAACAATGTTTTCGCTCTACAGTGGACCCTCTACTTATGGAATTAATCCATATTGGAATGGTGTCTGCAAGTCGAAAAGTCTGTAGGTCGAATCTCCATTGACCTACAATGCACTGAAAACCGATTAATCCCATAACCGGCGGTTTTTGTTCTATTTTTTTCCATTTTGGTTTTTTTCTGGTCTGTAAGTCGATTCTCCGGCTGCAAGTCAAATCTAAATTTTGCAGCCAGAGAAGTCTGTAACTCGAAAAGTCTGTAAGTCGAGCCGTCTGTAAGTCGAGGGTCCACTGTACAGCGATTTCACTGGAACGAATTAACATTGCCAAGTGAGGCACCACTGTATGGTTTTAACCTTTACAAAAGAAATCATTTGCACCTTCAAAACTGTTGGTGGCCTCTTTAAAGCTTTCCATTTTGTATTTTTAATTAGCACATGACAAGACATTTTTCTACACATCAGAAAATCAAAACTTCTTAGCTTCCCCACTTTCACCTGGAGTTTTTGAGTGACAGCTGTCAAGCAATTGATAGTACATCCAGAAATCAATCACTTTTCTCTGTTTCTCAGCATTAAATACTAATCAAGTGGTAAATGCATTACATGGGGTGCTTTGTAATACCATGCATATGGGCTCCATTTTAGAGCAGCCATTAGCTGCTGGTGGGAATTTAGAATCTTTCCTTCTAAATTTCATAGCAGTTCTCTGAATCCCATCTGCATTCTTACCTTGTCCTTACTTCGTATCAGACTGCACACTTCTCTTTGGTCCCCTCCACCACAAGGAATAGTTTTCACTTTAAAAAATGCATGTGTTTTTGCATTCATTTTTAATCGCCACATGTTATTTATTGTTCTTTATTTTAAAACATTTATTCATTATTTTTCAGTCTAGAAGGGCCCCTAAAGGCATTTAGAAGCACAAAAAGATGTCAAGAATTCCTTAAACACAACTTAAAAACCCAGTTTACAAGATACTTCTAAAAGTCAACAGTCGTCAAAGACAGATTAGAAACCATGAAAACCAGATTCACAAAAGAAAGGTGATAGAAGAGTTTAGCCTTGGCTGTGCACTGGAACTGTACAATAGATGGAGCAAGCCTGAATTCCCCAGGGAGGATTTCTACAACTCAGGTGCAACTACAGAGAAAGCCCTGTCTCAAGTATTTGCCAACCTAATTTCTTAAGGTAGCAGAAAATGAAACCAAGCCTTTGCTGAAGGTCTCAAATCTCAGTCAGACATGTACAGGAAGAGAGGAGCCTTCAGATTACCTGGCCTGGAACAATTTTTTATGGATTTTTTTCCATTAGTTAAAGCATGTTTATGCACATTTTTCAATTCTATGCAGTTTTAGCAGTTCACATTTTAAAGCTGTGCAAAGAGGATGAAACACAATTATTGGTCCCAATTAGGTAAATCTATTGAATCAATGGAACTTGAGAAAATGTCGGTCAGTTCCTATGATTTATTTGACCTACTATTATTGTAACAGTTGCGCTATGACCATACTTTGGTGTGCATTTTAATTTTTTTTAAAATGCAAGGCATGCCTCTCTAGTGTATGGGTTCCAGAGGTAAGGTATGCTACATTTCACAGTGGGTTTCAGGAGGTGTGAAATGGGTACTGTTGTTGAAACTTTATAACCTAGTTAAATTCTTTTGTTTTCACAATGGGCATGGAAAAAGCTTTTGCTGGATTTCACAGTCTCAACAAAAATATGTATATATTGCACCCCCTGAGACTTGTTGCAAGAAGAAACACACCTCACTTTGAGCATTTACTCATTTATGAAGCATGTGGTGTATGTGGGAGGTATAAAAGGCACTCAGAACAATGAACACATTCTAAAATATGAATAGCGAAAATGGTCATGATTGAAAAATACACACACACTTCAGTCAATGGGAGAAGTTGAAGAAGTGAGGTCTACGTGGAAAATGCATTAATGTGTCCACAACTTTTCATGTGGGAAGGAAACAGTCTCACAATGCAGTCTCAAACAAGGACAGGGAAAAAATGTAGGTGGTATTTGCCCAACAACATCAAAATGAAAGACACTCACTAGTCAGGATGGAAAAGTGTGATATAAGGTGAGGTAAATCACAACTATTTCATTGCCTCCAGTTTCTTTTGAGAGGTTGACAAGCATATATTAATGGTGGTGCTGGTGGTTTGTTCATTTTTGTGAAAGAAAGTTGAAAAAGATAACAATTTTCTTGTTCTCATCTTTTTCCAGTTCTCAAGCAAAATGACAACCATTTCTCATATGCTAAGGTTTGCTTATCTGGAAGCATTAATCCCTTTGAAACATAGACATCTGTAGTGTAGATGAATACAATTTCTTATTTAGAAGAAAAACATCGACAATAACACGTATGGCTATCTCTTACATTCAGCTAACCCTCTCCACATCCTTTGTTTGAAAATACACAATTAACAGAAAGCTCTGCTGATCTTGGGGACACTGAGAATCTGACAATATGTTTCATGCCTCATTTGACTCAAAAGTTATTAGATCTCAAACTTGGCTCAACGAGTAAATCCACATATTTTATGGTTAGTGACCAATGTAATTTGTTGTAATGCTGGCCCTGCT
Organism: Pogona vitticeps; assembly: GCF_051106095.1. Classification (NCBI taxonomy): domain Eukaryota; kingdom Metazoa; phylum Chordata; class Lepidosauria; order Squamata; family Agamidae; genus Pogona; species Pogona vitticeps. The sequence goes on along the minus strand of NC_135786.1, from coordinate 152,550,285 downwards.
GGTTTGGGTTCATCTCCATAAAATACTGACTTCAGGTTTGGCAGTAGAACAGTCCATCTTCTTTACCCAGATTCCATCTCTCTAGGTAGAACGTTAGCTTCAATCAATGTTGGATGTATTTTAACTGGAAAGTCCCCAATATTCATAAGTTATGGAATTGCCCTCCTTTTGTATCTTTCTGGAAATATATTTTTGTTCATTCTAATAGCTTAGTTTCTGAGACACTTAGATTCTCTTCTTTATATAAGCCCACTTTGGGGGGACTTGATTGAATTTTGTCAATCAAACCTACTGGTGTAGAAGTTTTCTTATTGCTAAGAGATCAATGCTAAACTACTAGAAGCTTAATCATGGTCCAGTCCCATCCTGGGCAATTTTGCTGGATTGGGGAGGGGTGATGCTTTTTTGCTTTCAAGATCTTTTGGAGGTCTTGTAGACACCCAGAATGACAAACACCCACAAAAAAACACACCACGCTGAAAGCAGCTAGAAGCCCATATCTAGTTTCAGTGTACAGTAGAGGGAAAGAGGCTTGATTTGTTTAAAAGGACTATTTTTTACTCACTTAGGCTTCCAGGACTGGCTAGTAATATCTTATTACCACAGAGAAGGGAGAGTGGGGAAGTCTGAAGATATAGGGGAAATGATTCCTGTGGACCCAAGACAGCATTTTGTCTTCCCCCGATATCGACATACAATGGCATATTTTAACACCTAGTGGAAAAAATCAGAAATGTAGGATCATGCATATTGTATTTTACAAAAAATAGCTCTCTTTTTTGGATGTCTTTATTGCAAGAAAATCAGTTTCTCCACCAATAGCTAACTCTCTCCCCTTTTGTTTTTGGCTTAATTGATGAGTGTAAATGTAGATACTGTAATTTAAATTGTTTCCTTTTTAAATGCAAGGCAAGGAATATAATAATTTTGTTGACTGTCTTAGAGTTATGTTCTGTGCTACAACTATTGTGTAAATTTAATGAAGTATGAACAGAAATATAAAATCAGGTCATGGTTTACTAAGAAGCAAAATCTTAGAGGTTTACTGGATGAAGTGACCAAACAATAATTTGTTTTGTTTGTTGTAGTTTTTCGAGCTGTTTGGCCATCTTCAAAACACGGCCAAACAGCCTGAAAAATCTACAACAACCATTGGATCCCAGCCGTGAAAACCTTTGAGAATATAATATTTTGGTTTATTTTTGTTCCAGTTAATCACACAGAGAGAGGCAGACAGGCACACACAGACATATATACAAACACACACACACACACACACACACACACACACACACACACAGAGAGAGAGAGAGAGAGAGAGAGAGAGAGAGAGAGAGGGTGAGCAAGAACGAGAGCGAGAGAGCTTACAAAGCCATACTGTTAGCAATATAATGAAGTCTGAACGAATTAAGATGCATTGGATTCAGTAGCCCAGTTTACTGCTATGCCTGAAATTGGTAGCACGTGAAGCACAATGATGATAAGGGGATGTGAGTAAACACAGACCCAGACCCCAGAATCACAATCCCAACTGGAAGTCATGCAGACCTTTGCATGCTCCCAGTGAAGTCCTACAGTGGCACTTGCAAATACATTTGCAATCTTCCGAGGATTGGGAGATCTGCTAAAGAAACTTACAGCATTCCCATGTAGGGCTCCCAAATCATAGAAACTTCATAACCATATTCAGGTGAGTATGCTTGTGTGTGCCTCTGGCAGATTTCTCAGTGGGGAGAGGATGTGGAAGAAGATCTTACATGTGCTTCAGAAATGAGATAGCCACTGATGTACAACTTAAAGGACATTCAATTACTTTAAAATATGTCAGTTTCAGGCCATTTAAAGCTGTCTCAGGGCTTGGCTACATGTGCAAAAAAAGCCTGCTTTGAATTGGTTTTAGCATGTTTCAAGTCAATTTTTCAAAAATTCCACTTACATGATGCACAAGGAAGTGTGGATTTTTTAAATTTTGATCTTGCCTGGAAAGTGTGTTTATTGGTTGTAAAGCAAGGTATTTTACTCAGCCACTAAAGGTTTTTTTTATCTTAAATCACTTGTGATATTGATGTACTGTATTTTGAATTGTTTGGGCATAAGTGAATGACTTTATCAGTGTAAATTGTGTCTGTGGGGGTTGTCAAGTAATAGATGCCAGGACCATGGGTTTGCGGCTACAGGAAAACCTTGCAGTCTGATTTGAAAAGAGAGCCAACAAAGAGAGAAAGGTTCGATGGGGGGGGGGGAAGGACTCCCTCCTTCACAAGCTTAGAAGCTGCACATCTTGTCAATGTTTCTGGTCAGTTTCTCTTTGCCACTCACCTGTGTGCCTTCCCTCTCACCAGACCACAGCCACTCTCTAATTTCCTCTCTTGCTCTCCTGTGTCTGTGTCTGTCTGTCTGTTTGTTTCTGTGCGTGCATATCAGGCTGCAGAGGAAGCTTGCAATCCAATGTGTTTTATTTTTTATAGCTTTCATAACTGAGTTAGTGCTATGTCAGATTTCAAGAAATAATTACTAACAAAACAAAAACCACCATAGCAGCAATAGCTAGTGACTGTGAGAGGCAACCGGCATGAGGGCAAGTGGGGCATAGCACAAAGCCTCATATGCAATAATTCAAAAAGCCCCTGTAGTCCCCTCAAGCAGTAAACAACACAAAAACTGGATTTAAAGTTTTCCCAAGAGAACACAAACATCAACTCAAAAATCACATGACTACCATGTGATATGGAACTGACCTAAAAAAAACCCTGATCCATCTCCTGATTAATTTTCAATATGTAACCGTGCCCTCATTCTGGCTTAAGCTCCTCAAAGACAGAGAATTGTGAGCTAAGTGTGGTGCATTAATGAATAGGTCTCATCATCAGTAATGAAAGATGTTACACGCCCAAAAGTCAATTTCCCAAGCATGGGTCCTGAAAGACTCATCTGATGGTGGTGCAACAATGTGATAGGCAGTCAAAAATGATCTGCTCAATACATAATTGCTCCGGAGGAATGAGGAAATTTTAAATAACAGTCACACCAGCTTTCTGGTAGTGCTTGGACCACTGGGACAGCTGGTAGGGAAATGGAAAGGGCAGCAGGAGAAAGACAAAGGATGGGCCCTGCCAAGGTGCCCTCAGATGCTAAATACTGAATCCTTGTCAAAGTATTGTAAATTTTATAGGCCTGAACAGGTCCAGAATGTAACATTAATGAACTGCCATAATGAGCAGCTGTGTAACTGCTGAGTCACTGTGACTGAGAAGAAGAAGATGCAATGCATGGGGATGATGCAGCACCCATGTGGAGGAAGATGATGCAACACTTCCAGTGATTGGACAGAAGGATCAGTTTAACTGTATGTAAGGGAACAGTGTGGACAGTAATGTATCTTCTCCTTCTTTCCCATGCTACTATCCTCTGGTTCTTAACCTTGGGTTACTCAGGAGTTTTGGAGTGCAACTCCCAGAAGCCTTCACCACCAACTGTGCTGGCTGGGGTTTCTGGGAGTTGCAGTTCAAAAGCATCTGAGTAACAAAGGTTAAGAACCATATTTTTGCCTGCTACGCCAAAGCTCTGCTACTTTGTACATTTGTATATATTTGTTAATACACGTGTCTTTTTGTAGAAGAGCGTGTGTGTGTTTCTTCAATCAGAGAACTCTACACATTACACAGTGAGAAGCTGACAATCCTGTCCAATGTTTTGTTTTGCCTCCTACTTGCAGATCACTCCCCTCCTCAGGGTTAAATGCTGTTGCCTGCAAATTTCTTAAATCTAATATTGCCATTATTTTGGGTTTTTTTCTTTCTCTCAGTTAGAAGGCCTTGGAAATACTGCCTCTTATACCTGAGGGGCTCCTTAGAAGACCTTAACACTTTTCATGATAGGTTTTGGGCTGAGGGGCAATGAAGACAGCTTGACATGCATTGGTCCTGACGACTCATACATGCTTTGACTTCTTCTGTTAATTAGGTAAAACTATTTTTGATTTAGCTATGTAAATTGGAAAGTTAGCCCAGAAAGTTTGTTTTCTAAGGAAACCAGGCTGTGTATGTAAGGGTTTAATCTGTTCCTTTTGCAACACAACAGACATGATTGATTTTTTAATTCACACTCTTGATCTATGCCAAAATTAAAAGACAGAACTATCAGGGTTGCTCTTCCATCTTTATTCATTTATTTTCATTTGCAGTCATATGCATATAGTTATCTTTATTTTTAATCAAGCTAAGAACAATGTAAGCCTTGCTGCAATTTGCTGTCTAAACAGAGAATCTTAATTGACTTGCTGAGAGTCTTTTCTGAAGCTTACTACTAAATCATTTTCAGAGGAGTAGGAATTGTTAAAGGTGACTTGCTTTGGTTTTAGCTATTATTAAGCCCTGAGTGATGTGGTGGCGCTGTGGGTTAAACTGCAGAAGCCTCTGTGCTGCAAGGTCGGAAGGCCAGCAGTCGTAAGATCACATCCACGCAACGGAGTGAGCTCCTGTCGCTTGTCCCAGCTCCTTTATCAAGTAGATAAATAGGTACCACCATGGTGGGAAGGTAACAGTGTCCTGTGTCTAGTTCACGCTGGTCACATGGCCACGGAAACTGTCTACGGACAAACACTGGCTCTATGGCTTGGAGACAGGGATGAGCACTGTGCCCTAGAGTCAGACACGACTGGACATTTGTCAAGGGGAACCTTTACCTTTACCTATTATTAAGCCTTATTATATTCCCAGTCTGGTGTGGTGGACAAAGTGATGGACTAGGATTCTGGAGAATAGGGTTCAAATCCCCACTTGTCTTGGAAACTGACTGGGGGAGTGGAACTGGTTAAACCACTCCTTAAATATCTCACTTACCTTGAAACCCGTTAGGGTTGCTATAAGTTGGTTCCAACGTGACAGCACAGAACATATGTAAACTTTGTTATGGACCTCTTCTTGGGATTTTTCCCTGTATCATGTTTTCTTAGATCATCATAGGGAAGATGTGACAAACAGGAAAAGAATCACTTGGAAGGTGAATTCCTTTATCATGATTAGCTGCTGTGATGTGCCATCAAGTCAATTCCATTATAGTGGCCCTAAGGAGCATTTCCCAGGTTATAGATAATAAGCAGGAACTATATGGTAATGAATATTTCTAATCCTGGGATTAATTTAGCCATCTATCATTGCTATTGATTACAGAGCAATGCTTTCTGAGAGGGGAATTGAATATCCCAATTTTCTTCTTTAAATTGTTGTATTGTACACTTTTGTTAAATCCTAGAAGCTGCCCAGAGTAGTGGCTGGTCCACTAAATGGGTGTGGTATCAGTTTAAACCAATAAAAAATAAAATAAAATAAATGGGCAGGGTATATGTTTAAACAAATAAAATAATATATTTTTTTCGTAGAAAAATGATTTCGTAGAATTATTGCTTTTAGAAAAGTATAAGAATAAAACCTGGCATTTCCCCTGCTTTTTGAACACTTGCCAGTGATAATATAATTATTCCAGCCCATGAAAAAAACACTTTAAAAATCAGACAATGCTTTTAAAAGTAGACAATGAACTTATTCTACTGACTTGAATTGTCGTACCTGTCCAGTTTACGCTATGTAAATTACCCAGCTGAAGTAATTATTGTATCCTATTGTCATCACATCATTAATTCTCTGCAGGTTAAACAAATCTGGCATCATACTTGCAGATTTCAGACTGTATCAGCAACTTTCATAGCAGCTTATTTTAATGCAAAGTAATTGAATCAACCAACCTCCACCTCCAGGAGTACTAGAGTGAGACGTATATTTGCAGGGGGAAAAGAGTTCTTTGAAATGGCTGTTCGAAGTCTTTATGTTTTATGATCAGAATAACTGAATGGTTTCTTTCTGCAGATGACCTTGTCCACCTACTGAAATGCTTTCTTTGGGGGCTATTTGGTAATACATCCTCAATACATGTTTAGTTAGAACCAGGGAGAAGTTTGCATGTGAGGCTTCAATAGTAAATGCATGGCTTCAGCTTTGCACCTAAATGCCTTGGGCACTTGTGAAGAATAAAATGGAATAAATCTGAAATTACTTCACCTATGATGGGGCTGGCCCAGTGACAGGAATTTTTAAATATAATTTAACCTTACCTAATGTTTTAAAATTATTATTGTTGCTCCTGGAATACTTCAGCAAGCATGGTCAGTGACAATACCAGCTGGGATATTCTAGAAGCTGTCGTCCGAAAGACCAACAAGGAAACACATTATCTGACCAGGATAAAATAGAGAAAAGATGGAAACAATATACTGAAAGTCCATGTAGAAACGATAAAATGATGATCCTTGGTGCCAGAGTGTCTTTAAGATTAGCCTTCTACTCTACAGGAGTAAAGGGGAGTCTAAATATTAGAGATAGAGATGGGCATCAACCGGGAACATGGTGGTTCATGGTTCGTTGCTATTCACAAACTACGAACCATGAATTTCCACAAGCTTTCCAACAACACAAACCGTTTTGTGGTTCATGTGGTTCAGGACTTCTAGGAGTGTAGATCTGCCCCCACATGGGTTAGACATGCCAAACTCTTCAAGACTCTTGAAGACAGTCTTCAATTTACTTCCTCCCCACCTCATCCAAGTGATGATTGGATTTCGGACTAAAGGGCACTTTCCTAGGGGGATCTGCTTAGGCTGCTGCAACCCAGAAAATCCCAAACCCAATCTTTGCCAAACATGGAGGGTGTGGGGAGGGAGTCAGCCCAAGAGTCAGCCCAGGTTTGGTGAAGGTTGGATTTTTGATTTCTGAGTTATAGCCTATGTATGAATCACTAATGCTGATAAAAAGTTCAGTGTTTCATTCTGGGCAGGCATGTTTCCCCAAACTACCCTGAAACAAATTTTTAAAATGGCCTGATTTGTGAGTTATTTTGCTTCATGGTTTGTTTCAGGCCCATCTATAATTAGGGATTATTATTGCCGATTTGGAACTATGAAATTCAGATTTTGATATATTTCGAACTATCAGAATATGGCATTATTTGGTGAATTCTGAATATTTCCAAAGCTGAATGCACATCCCTAATATTTTCCCACAACCGTTTTCATAAGAGCTTCACCATCTGTCTCCACATTTTGAAGCACAATCTCCATAGGTCATTTTGAAAATTAGCAAGCTTGTATCTAATTTGAAACATGAAATACCTAGGGGCAAATATAGTATTTTAGAAAGGGCTAACTATGTCTAATTTTGCATAACTGTAATTTCATCTGATATTTTAATACTGGTTGTTCTGCTTTGTACTTTTTATCTCATCACTGCAGTGTACATCATTAGAAATCCATTGATTTTCCTTTGATTTCTTTTATATTGTGCCTTTATTTTGTACCTCTTCTTTCCTATTTATCTGCTGTGATCTAAATAAATCTCTAAAATGTACTACTCCTCAGATAATCTCTGGTTACACATTCTGCATACTGGGGAAAATAAAGGAGCTCATTTTCACTTAGGAGACACAAAGGTATCTCTTTTGCATGGTGTTACAGGGAAGTGACACTGAGAGTGCCTTCTCCAAAATATGTTCTTTTAAAATGGTTGCTGTTTTCGCATTACACCTAGGTACAAGTAGACACAACAGCAAAATTACTATTTCAGTATGGATCTTTACATAGCCACCCAAATTGGAGGTAATGAAAACAGGGGTCGGGGGATGTAGGAAAGAAAACAGGAGGTGGACCAGGCATCTGCATAAGGATTGAGCACATTCAGTGGTAAGGAATACTAAGTGACTGTTCAGGGAGGTGGGATAGGAAAGTATGTGTTTGTGTATGGGAATGGAATGAAGTAATTTCGAAAATGACATGGCTGTCTAGAACTTGAATCCTTGACAGCCTGTTTGGCTATGTTCAGATAGCCTAATTTGAGAAAAATGAGAAAATTGGGAGGGAGAAAGGCAGGGGTGTTATAAAGGAAGTTCCTCTGAGATGTCCCCTCTATATACTGAGTAAATCCAGACCTACATAACATCAGCAAGACTACAGCATCATTTATCTTCACATTAAACCATGCTCTAAGCTGAAAAAAACTGAGATACATGAGGAGTTGTGTTGCAGCCTGTCTCTTCCTAACAAAAGGATCTCTGAAGAATACGCATTATCCCAAATAATATCTTTTACAGCTTGGGGTGGGTGGGTCGACCCTCAATTCCTTGAACTTCAATGTGTGTTAAAATCTAATGAGCAAATACTTTAGCAAAATATATTTGAACACCTGAAAGACGCACTGAGGAATCCGACGTCCCTGTTGGGGTACCATTAAAAGATATGTCAAGGTGGTACCATAATGTCAATATTGGCAAAATAATGATATAGAAAGGAGGACGATCAACATGGACACAGATTAGCTTTGTTCCTTAGCAGCTCTTTTGGTGACAAATTGTAGTCAGGAGACCAGTTCTGCTGGCAGGTCCTTCTGCTAGAAGATCTCTGAGATCAGACCTCAGAAGAGGATTCTGCTTGTACATGAGTATTTCTGCTTCCATAAAGGGATTTTTTTTGCTGGCAGAGGTTGTCTCTGCCTATTCAGAATTTCCCTTACCAAGCTCCTCTTTGAGAATAGATTGCAATGGCAGGTAGAGTTCAAATTTAAAACATTTGCAGGCATTTGGGTTTATTTGTGATTTTCCAATTCCCAATGACTGATTTTGTGTATGTGTGCCTGATGACAACCAGACTTTCACAGACCTTAGAAACATGACGTATGTAGAGTGCAACCACTAGCATTACCCAGCAAACATGGCCTTGGAGAATTCTGGGAGTTGTAGTTCAAACAAAGAATGTTTCCAAGCTCTGTATTTTTACTGCAACACCCAAGCTTATAAAATGGTCACCATGGAGAGGACTACCTGATACCAAACCTCTTGTCATCAGGGAGGCAGGCCAATACATTCTTACTAGGCCAGATGGTGTTAATTCACTGGTTTTACCCACTTTGCTGAACTCCTGTGCCAAAGTCATATACTATTGCTTGCTATTTCTTTATAAGAATTACACTTTATTTATGAGTTCTATATTATTTTTACTGTAAGCTGCCAATAATTTTGCTGAAAGACAGACTAAACCTCTGACAAATATATTAATAAGTGGATAATTCTAGCCCTGCTTTCTATGTTCATATTGAAGTTCGCCTAATTTCAAAGCATACTTCATTCCATCCTTTTAAAATGAACTCATAAATGTTTCATTTTTCATTATTCTGTTTGGTTCCTTTCTCCTGCCACGGTCTAACTTGAAAAATAGTCTTAATTATTGTAAACTCAGGGTCACTTTACATATGTAGTCATTGATTACAGAAATTGTCGCTGAAGTCCACTAACTACAATTAGATTCAGACATGTAAAGATATGCTGGAAAAATGAATTTCTGAAGAATGCGATACTAATTCCATAACATAAGGCTATACATGTCTACTCAAAGGTTAGCTCCATTAACTTTAATTGAGCTTACTCCCAGGTAAGTGTGTATCGAACTGCAGCTCCAGTAATAATCCCAACGGGGTTTCCCGCAGCAGATTCTTTTTGAAGAAAATGCAAAATTCATTGTGTAATTTAATGGCCAAACCCTTATTGCATCTGTATGCCAGGGGTTCCCAATCTGGGAGGTGGTCTTGGACTAAAACTTCCAGAGGCCTTCGTCACTAGCAGAATTGGCCAGGATTTCTGGGAGTTGTAGTGCAAAAACATCTAAGGACCCATGTTTGAGAACCACTGTCATATGCAATCTGGTATAAATCTTGGTGGCAAACTGCCATGCGTTAAAAATTTAGTTTAGGCATTCACTGTTGTGTCCCAAGTCACACAACTCAGAGTACAACAGAAAATGCCTACTCTAGCTTCTTCTCTTGTGGCAATTTGCTCCTGAGAGTTACACCGATTGTATGTGAAATTTCAAGCATCATAAGCAAAAATGGTGTGTGTGTGTGCTTATTGTTTGGACTGAGGAGTTAACACATCACATGGTGCAGCACAGTGGGGGCAAATGTGGGAGCCCACCACAGGTACCACTGCTACACCCTCTCCTCTTTTAAAATTTTGTAACCCTTTTAATGGTCCGGAGCTCCAGCATTTGCCCACTGTGCACACCATGTGAAGTGTTAACATAAGACCTCTACAGTCCAAACAATAAGCACACACACGTGGACACACACATATCCCAGTGGTTTAGGAGCCAGAAGTTGAGAGTTCAATTCCCACTATGCCTCCCAGGGGGAAAGCCAGCCTATGTGACCTTGAACAAGCTGCACAGTCCCAGGGTGCCCCCAGTAGAAGGGAATGGGAAACTACTTCTGAGTATTCTCTATTTGGAAAACCCAGAAAATGGTCACCATAAGTCGGAATTGACTCGACAGCACATCATTGTTATTGAAGTTCTAAAGTGAAGAACTGTACTAAACGGCTACAGATATTGTTCTTGTCTTTCCGCTCAGTGACTCTTTGCTATTGCCATTCTTGGGGTGTGTGGCAGATGTCATACTGTTTTTTGTCTTTTTGCCTGTGGCAGATGTCATTTAGTTTCACCAACAAAACCCAGGAAGTTGCAGGTAAGGTGGCCATATGGAAAAGCAAGGAGGACCCCAGTATCTATAACAACCGTGTGGAAAAGTGAATTTCAACGCTTTGTGCAAAGCTATATGACCACTGTAAATGCAGCATGTACATTTTGGCAAACAAAACAAAGTGATGGTCCCATCTCAAACAGCCAATTGCTATCCCTATTAGCAGTAAAATGTAGTACCTACAAGAAAGAAAAAAAGAAGCCAACGGCAACTCCTATTGTTTTTGAAGTTTATTTCTTCTCCACAGTCTCCCATGAAGGGGACTCTACAACTATCCATTCATTTCTCTTAGCACTTACCTTTGCATTAACAAAATATAGCCAACGAGAGACTACAGTAGGACCCCCATATCTACAGGGGATAGGTTCCAAACTCCCCCCACCCTTTGGTGGATGCCTGAAGCTACAGATAGTGAACTTACTAAGGAAGAGAAGGAGCGAAGTGAGCATGCACACTGTGGTGTGCACATGAGTACCGTGAGCTCGGTTGCAGCAGTGGTGATTGTGGACAACTGAAACTGCAAATACTGGTTCCACAGATGGGGTTCCTACTATATTTGTTTGGTGTTTCCGTTTGTCCCCGAAAAATGTGTATCTTTGGCAGCAGTCTAGCTCTTAATCCATGGTAGTAAATACGTAGCCCTCCAGAGTTTTTTGTGCTATGGTTCTATTTATACATTATGGTTATGCTTAAAATGTATAGGAATTGGAACCACGTACCATCTGGAAGGCCACATATTCCTCATCTTGGTCCTAATTCTTTAAGAGGGGGGAAAAAACCCACAACTGCAGCTTTATTGTTTAGAGATGCTTTAAGGGGTTATTTCAGTAACACCACAAAATCGCAAGATAAGGATACTCTTGGAATCAAGATTTTTCTTTGAAAATAAAAAAGAAAGGCAGACCTCTTTGCAAAGCATACACTGAAATTTATGGTTCATTTTTAATGTAGATAAGATTCAAATTCCTGGTATGACTTCCTTGTATCACCATAAACTCATTACTGCAAATTGCTGTGTTGTAGTTTTTCCTCAAAGAGAACCTTAATGATGCAAATAAGTACGCCTTTTCCTTTATTTAATATAATCCTGAAGACAGAGGAAATGTTCTACATTTATTTTATATTGGAAGCTAATGTCAAAAGTGCAATTAAATTAAAAACCGAATGCAGGTGGAACATAAGAACACTCTTAAACCACCCACTGATCAAATAATTACTAGGCAAGTGTTGCTATTACTGATTTTTTTTAAGGATCAGATTTCAGGTGATTACAAAAAAGTTACTTCTCAGTTCCTGCAATTAGAGGAAACATAAGATGCACCTGTTCTTCCCAGTCCAACACTACCATGAGGGATGGAAACGACCTGGAAAATTTCAGTTTAAATGTATTTATAGAATAAATGGCCAACTGGTTTAATAGGGAATAATTTAACTCCTATTATAACCCATGTGCCATCAGAATTTTCCATGAAAAATTGGGACAGGTAGATAATTCAGGTAATATAAAAAGGGATTGTGATGACAAAAGCTTGTTGAGAAGACTGAAATACGTCTTTTCCACATGTGCTGTCATCCTCAGTTCTCAGCTCTTTTCCTTGCCTGTTCTCCATACACCAGGGTTCGGTTAGCATCCATCTACAAGGATGCTCCATTTCAGGTGCTATTAAGTCATGGTCAGTTTGACCATTGCCACAGTATGGGAGGCTAAACATAAGATCAAAGACCTTATGATTCCATCTCTTTTCAAGTTGACATAGCAAACAAGAGACAAAAAGCAGACTCTAATTTTTTTATTCTCCGTAACCACACAAGTTTATGCTCATATTTCTCTGTACTATGGGTAATTCCTCAGTTTGGCAGTAGGCTAATAATTAATATAGATTATGCTACATCAATGAGAGCAGTCGCATTTAGATGGGTCTAACAAAGCCATGGACTCATGAACTATTATTTGTCATTCTGTGAAATTGACTTCTGTTCTCTGGGATTTTATTTTTCCTTAGGGAGAGGGGAGTATGAGCAAACACCTAGCTCACTTTACTTCTGTTATTGTTCCTAAAATAATGCTGAAAATAATAATGAAGTAATGGAATAAAATTAATAAAATATAATAATGCAATAATAATCTTAGAAATCTTAATCTCAGAATTACAGAACTGGAAGGGACCCTATGAATCATTGTGTCCAGCCCCCTGGCAAGGAGGCACAGTAGGGGACCGAGCTCCCCACCAAAACCCTGAGCTATCCAGCAGTTCAATAATGAAAAGAGGCAAGGATGCAACTGTTGCTACTGTACCTCCCTGACTATTCTTGGAGTATCGGTCTCTCACTCTGGAGTCTAGCGGTAGGAATTACAGTTTCCTCTATACTCTACATACTTTGATCTTGCATTCATGGGTATGCAGTGGGAGACAACATTTAGTAAGAACTTTGAAAGTCCTGTTCCTTTGTGGAATTCGCCTTCCAAAGCACAGAAGGATTTCTGAATGTCTTCCAGGTATGCAAAGTTCTTAGAATAATTACAAGCAAACATGCTATTAATCAAAGGCATGCAATTATCCGCTCTAAACTAAATCTATATGAGGCGGGGGGAATGAACCCCCAAAAAACAAATTTTGCACAAATTGAGCCTTTACCCTAGGAGGAACAAAATTAGGTTGTCGAGTGTCTTGTAATAACCGATTATTATTGATTCTTGTTCGGCTGCAAAAGGGTAAGCTTTCTGACAGGAATGGGGACTTGAGTCATGGGACTATCTGTGGACTCAGACTTCAGTCACACCAGTGCCTTGACTCAGACTCGACTTGGTTTCTTTCCCCCCTTCCCAATGATCCAGACTTGACTTGTGACTCAGACCCATTGTTCCAAGCTGTGTTTTTGGTCCCTATTAGAGATGGGCGTACTCATATTCATATGCGAATATCCCTCCACAGGTGCAGATGAGGGTCTGGCCCTGACCAGTCACGTTTCCACCGCTGCCGCCGGCTCTGCACTCCCTTCTTATCACTCTGGAGCTCACAATGGATTAGCCACTCTTCGACCTGACAGGACCTGACAGGAGTGGCTAATCGACCGCGACCTCTGGGGCGATTGGAAAGGAGCACAGAGCCTATGGCAGTGGCAGAATTGTGAGTGGTTGGTCTGGCCCCAGGGGGCTGGAACTTCATTATCTGCACCTGTGGGGATTTATTTACCGTATTTTTTTGCACCATAAGATGCACTTTTTCTCCCAAAAAAACTGGGGGGAAAAGTGCATGCGTCTTATGGAGTGAATACTGTCCCCTCCATGCCATCATCGCTGGCTTCCCAGGCCTCCGGAGGCCTCAGCAGGCCCCGTGGGGGCCTCCCCTAGCCACCATCGCTGGCTTCCCAGGCCTCCGGAGGCCTCAGCAGGCCCCGTGGGGGCCTCCCCCAGCCACTATCGCTGGCTTCCCAGGCCTCCGAAGGCCTCAGCAGGCCCCGTAGGGGCCTCCCCCAGCCACCATCGCTGGCTTCCCATGCCTCCAGAGGCCTCAGCAGGCCCCGTGGGGGCCTTCCCCAGCCACCATCGCTGGTTTCCCAGGCCTCCGGAGGCCTCAGCAGGCCCCGTGGGGGCCTCCCCTAGCCACCATCGCTGGCTTCCCAGGCCTCCGGAGGCCTCAGCAGGCCCCGTGGGGGCCTCTCCCAGCCACCATCGTTGGCTTCCCAGGTCTCTGGAGGCCTCAGCAGGCCCCGTGGGGAGTCCCACCACCACCACCATCGCTGGCTTCTGAGGACCTCCAGGAGGCTTCCACTGGTAAGGTGCTGCTTTTTACTTTTTTAAAAAATGTTCTGGGTGGGTTTTGGAGGGTAGATTTGGGCTGGGGGTATGTTTCTATGTTGCTTTGTGTTTTGGTGATTTTTTTGCAGTCCCAGCATGGGACTTGCTCTGTTTATTTATTTTTACTTTATTTTTTGGTATTTAAAAATTAGTTGCTGCTTTTTACTTTTTAAAAAATGTTCTGGGTGGGTTTTGGAGGGTAGATTTGGGCTGGGGGTATGTTTCTATGTTGCTTTGTTTTTTGGTGATTTTTTTGGCAGTCCCAGTGTGGGACTTGCTCTGTTTATATATTTTTATTTTATTTTAATTTTCGGTATTGAAAAATTAAGTGCGTCTTAACGTCCGGTGCGTCTTATGGAGCAAAAGTATATTTGTATACGAATACCCCCATCTCTAGACCCTATTCTTTTAATCAAGGACACTGTAAACTTAGAAGAAGCTTTGTGACACTCACTAGAAAGGAAAGGCAAGCAAATGGAGGAAAATGGTGATGGAGGAAGTAGCAACAGGGAGGGAGAGTTTTGGAGAGGGTGGTGGTTTGTAGAGGGAAGGCGAGACAGGCTCAGCAATTTTTATTTATTTATTTAATTTTACATATCAGCCAGGACTCCAAACATGAGGGGGGTTCAGAAGCCTTCCTACACAGAACCCACCCATCCCCTCCATTTTTTCTGGGGGAAAAAGCTTATTTTTAACTGGGACTCAGACTTGGGACTTGGGACTTGGTAGCAAAGACTCAGACTCAGGCCCAAACTCTTGCTAACATTCCTGCTTTCTGAGGTAAACTAAGTTACAGTGGTGTCACGCTTGACGATTACCTTGTTAGACAAGGAAATTGCTTAACAATGAGTATTTTGTGATCGCTATAGCGATCACAAAATGATGTTTGTATGGGGTTTTTTTCGTTTAATGACAATCAGTTCCTTGCTTCGGGAACCGATTTTTCACTTAACGACAATCAAAACAGCTGATTGTCAGGTTTTCAAAATGGCCGCCCGCTGTGCAAAATGCCTCCCCGCTGTGTTTTAGGACGAATTCCTTGCTATAAAGGCACCAGAAAATGGCCGCCCTATGGAGGATCTTTGCTGAACGCTGAGGTATTTCACCCATTGGAACACATTGAACCAGTTTTCAATGCATTTCAATGGGTTTTTTACTTTTGCTTGATGACGATTTCGTTCTACAGCGATTTTGCTGGAACAGATTATCCTCATCAAGCCTCCATTGCAATGTTTTTTAAACAGCTGATCGGTGGTTCCAAAATGGCCACCAGGTGACCTTGCAGCCTGACCTGCCTTATAGAGTTGTTTCGAGGATAAAATGGACAGAGGCAACCCATGTGGCTTTGGAACCACAGGAGGCAAGGCAGAATCTAAAGGTAATCAATTAATAAAGAATAATAAATTCTGCAAACTGAAGGGTATGTTGTGGGTGGCAAATTGTAACTTCTAAGTGTAAATTAGAACTTCAGAGACAGACAACACAGATTGTCCTAAGTATCTCTTGTCGTGTTTCTTGTTACATTTCTTACATTTCTAGCTGTGTAACTATTATGCTTATGTCTGTTTATTATTATTTTATTAATTTTTCTATTTGCATGCTTTTAACTTTCCTATCCCAATAAAGGTTACTAACAACAACAACAACAACACAGAGACAGTGAATGGACCAATACATGGGCTATATATGTTTCATCTAGCTCCATATTTTTGTTATCTGAAAACATGTGCTGATTTTATTCCCTTCATGAGAAGGCTCATACTTGGGTCACAGCTACATTTTAAAATAAACTTCAACCAATTCCTTCTCACAAATTGAGGAGAATTTAGTTTTAGTTCAGCTTTGATCAGAATTTACTGAAACGCACAGTTCTTTACATATTTCAAATTGATGTTGTTGTTTTTTTACAAGAGAGAGAGACTGTGAGAGAAACCAAAACTGGAGATTCCTCAAAATCCAGGCGTAGGGCTTGGATAACTTAAAAGTCTGAATTGGATTTCCCTATATGTTTCACCATGTTAGTCCTGAAATGAAAGTGCCCCCTTTCCCCCCAGAGATGCTCTGTATCTTTTAAAATCCTCTGGCCGGTTGAAACAACTTGGTCCTCTCCATGCTGGCAAGCAGTGCACCTCCTGAGTTTGCTCCGTGCAAATGGAGGAGAACTGTGGTTCCATATATTTTTGTACAACTTATCAACATCCACAGACTTCATATTCAAGATGGATAGAGATTGAAGCTTAAATAAAAAGGGTGAGTGCAGCAGGAGATGCTGACAGATTTTCTATTCCTACTCATCTCTATTTTTGTGCTTTCTGGGTCATGCAGCACATTTGTGACATTTAACTGCACATCTCCAGCAGCATGTGCTTGCAAGAAAATGTTTGCTTTAAGGGCCTGCAGACTTAGTAAACAGCAGACTGCCTGTTTATGAGTATGCCAAGATTTCCTTTCATGAGTACATGTAACAAATAATGCACTAGCCATGTATGTGCAAAATATCTACTATTCAGTTGTTGGGGCAAGTAAGAATAGCCTTTATTAGACAAAGCTGGAGAGAGGGCTATTTCTTGAGTTCTTATTAGTCTTTCCGTGTTTTGAGTTATTATATACTTTATGAGCTATATTTTCAAGGCAGTGCCTCCCGAAGGGCTGTACAATGAAAAATATGCCCTCATGTACTAGGACACAATATAGTTGTGTTTCGTTGCCAGGTCCACACAGAACCAGGTGTACAAGATAAGCATTCAATGATATCATCACCGGACGAGTTGTAAGCCATGTTGTTGACTTTCAGCCAGTTGCTATGTTCAACTTTTTTTTTAATAGACAAAATGGAAGTAATACAAAAATTATACCAGCAAATCTATTGCTTTTTGCCACTTGGGTACTTTTCTGTCCTGGCCAGTATAACATATTGAACTGGGGACAGAATTTGTGTTGTACATTAGCAAACCATGAAGATGAAAAGCAGAAATGATATATTGGTTGTCAGAAGGCTGGTTTGTTTAGGGGAACATTGTAATTCTTAGTGGGCTTAGAAAATACAAGTAATGCATGTGAAATACAACTCCTAACTCTTAACTTTAACTCTAAGGGCAACAATAACCCTATTCCTAATGCTTGGTTCATTGGAATTTCAATACAATCAGAAAATAACCCACAAATCACTCAATGCATGGGTTTTTGTTTTGGTTTTTAAATCCTTGTGCATGATGGTTAACACAGTACCACAAAACCTTATAATAAGAAGTCAATACATACAACAAAAGCAGATCAGAGCCTGTAAAACATAACAAGATAAAGTAGAGAGGGAAAAAACACCAACTAACCAAACAAACAAAAAACCCAGCAGCTGAATACTAAAGCATCTACCAGAGCAGAGAAATCATTAAGGCCTTCTTAAAACTCTGATGGCAAATAAACTTTTCAAATGATTAGCTTCTAGAGAAATTGGGTCCTAAGAAAGTCCTGATTGTCCTTACAGATGGGCCACAGATCAGGGCCTTGAACTCTGTCTCAAGGGTTGGGTAGATTTGTAAGGGCCCAAGAAGCCCATCAGATACTTCAGTCTCAAACAACTAATGACTTGAAATTGCAATTCTGAAACAAATAGCTGAGTGACAAGCTGTTGCAAAGTACTGCCATATGCTCAAATTGTCTCAGAAGCCACAAATATTCTGACAGCTGCATTCGAAAACAAGTGAAAATTGTACAACTCCCAGAAATTCTGGACCAGTATAGCTAGCAACGTGGTGGTCGTGGTGGCACTGGGACGTGGTGGCGCTCGGCACGTGGTGGTGCTGCGGGCTAAACCGCAGAAGCCTGTGCTGCAGGGTCAGAAGACCAGCAGTTGTAAGATCAAATCCACGCGACAGAGTGAGCGCCTGTCGCTTGTCCCAGCTCCCGCTAACCTAGTGGTTCAAAAGCATGCAAATGCAAGTAGATAAATAGGGACCACCTCGGTGGGAAGATAACAGCATTCCGTGTCTAAGTCGCACTGGCCATGTGACCACGGAAGATTGTCTTCGGACAAATGCTGGCTCTATGGCTTGGAAACAGGGATGAGCACTGCCCCCTAGGGTCAAACACGACTGGACAAAAATTGTCAAGGGGAACCTTTACCTTTACCTTATAGCTAGTGAAGTTTTCTGGGAGTGTTAGTCCAAAAACATCAGGGGACCCAGGGGTGGGAACCACTGTTCTAAGGCAACCACAGAGTGAAGTAGTTAGGCTACAAATAAAGAGTCTACATAGGTGGGGAAAGGCCAGTACAGTGGTGCCTTGATTTATGAACTTAATCCATATTGGAATGGTGTTCATAAATCAAAATTTTCATAGGTCAAAGCACCATTTCCCATTGAAATGCATGGGAATGGGATTAATCCATTCCAGCATTTCAAAAAAATACCAAAATAATAATAAAATAAATAATAAACAGAGCAAGTCCCAGGCTGGGACTGCAAAAAAAAAAATCACCCAAAACAAAGCAACACTGACCCTCAATCCCCCCCCAAAAAAAAACAAAAACTTTTTTAAAAAAGCAGCACCTTACCGGTTCGAAGCCTCTGGGCTTCCACTGTCACTGCAAGTGCCGCGGCCAGGAGGCTTGAGGCTGGTTGGGGTGCTTCAGCCGCTCGCCTCCCGGCTAACCTCCCATTCACTCCTCGCTGCCCTCCAGGGACTGATGCCTTTGCGGGTGCCTGATGCCGGCTCCAGCTCTGGAACCAGCACCAGTGGCTGCTCACCGGGGCAGCCGCGTCGGTCCTCAGCACCCATCGCCACACAGGCCTATGGCGGGAAATTCAATGGTGGAGGCATCCCGGGCTTCCACCATCGCTGCTGATACAGGGCTCCATGATTGCCATCCATGGCCTGCTGCAAATGGGACTCAGCAGTGGCGGCAGCATTGGGAGAAGAGCACTCTTGGGGGCTTTTTGCCTGATGACCCTGCCACTGCTGGGTCCCATTCCCGCCGGGCTGTGCTCAGTCCCTGGCCCAGTGCAAATGGGACTCAGCAACGGTATCGGGTGAAGAGCACTCTTGGAGGTTTTTTGCCCGATGCTGCCGCCGCTGCTGAGTCCCGTTTGCACAGGCCAGACTGAGCACAGCCACCAAGAGCGCTCTTTGCCTGATGCCCCCGCCGCTGCTGGATGTCTTGAATTCAGCTGAAGATCCGAAACCAGAGGGGTTAACTGTAGCTGAGGAGAATGCTGAGTGATTAGAAACAAAAACAGCTGAATCGCCTCCAGATTCTCCTCCCCCGGTAGACAGGGTGAGGGCCAGGCTTCAGGGAACACTTATGAAAAGGTCAGAGGATCACCTGAAGGCTGCCCGCAGAAATATCCAGTCAGCTAGTCCTGAGTTCTGACAGGATGAAAAGGCTTCCAGCAGTTCAGTGGCTGTTTTGCTATATAAGCAGCTCCCAGACGGCTGAAAGTCTGTGGAAGCAACAAGTCAAATCCCTGGCTTGCATCCATGCCCCTGACGGCTGAAAGTCCGTGGAAGCAACAAGTCAAATCCCTGGCTTGCATCCAAGCCCCTGATGGCTGAAAGTCCATGGAAGCAACAAGTCAAACCCCTGGCTTGCATCCATGCCCCTGATGGCTAAAAGTCCATGGAAGCAACAAGTCAAACCCCTGGCTTGCATCCATGCCCCTGACAACCTTGAACCTTGTTCTTTGGACCCTTGGTTTTCTACTCTGACCCTGGACTATGTTGTGTGATTTGGCTTTGAACCCTGACCTTGGATTATGGTTTGTGATTTGGTTTTGGCATTTGGATATTGGCTCTGCATTCTCTGAACTTCTGACATAGGACTGGCTTATCGGACATTGCACTTGAAACCCCTGGGAATGCGACACTGGGTCCCATTCCCACCGGGCTGTGCTTAGTCCCTGGCCTGGTGTGAATGGGACTCAGCAGTGATGGCGGCATCAGGAGAAGAGTGCTCTTGGGGGCTTTTTGCCCATGCCACAGCCACCGCTGAGTCCCATTCACACCGGGCCAGGGACTGAGCACAGCCCCCAAGAGTGCTCTTCACCCGATGCCACTGATGCTGAGTTGTGTTCACACTGGGCCAGGGACTGAGCACAGCCTGGTGGGAACGGGACCCAGCAATGGTGGTGGGATCGGGTGAAGAGTCCCGAAGAGCAGCCAAGGAGCCATTCGCCAATGATGGGCTGTGCTCAATCCCTTGCCTGACGGGAATGGGACGCAGCAGTGGCCAAGCAGCTGCATCCCTTTCCCAGTACAGTAATTTCCTGTACTGTAAAAGGTAAAAAGTTCCCTGACCCCCCCCCCTGCTCTAACCGTTGGGGGGGAAAGAGCTACAAGGAAGCAGCCTCTTCGCCACCGACAGTTAGTGTATTTGAATTCCCCCCCCACTTTTCCCTGCCTTTTCTGTTCATAAGTCAAAGCTCCGGCTGCAAGTCAAAGCAAAATTTTGTGGCCAGAGCTGTTTGGAAGTCAAATTGTTTGTAGGTCAGGGCGTTCATAAGTCAAGGCACCACTGTAAGTTACTCTCCTAAAGGGTAACGTAAGGGGCAACTGGGGTAAGGATACCCTCAGAGGGGGTGGATTTGATTGGACACATTACAAATCAATATTTTTCATAGTAATTCTATACATTCTCTTCTAGAAATCGTTTCACATATAAAAATATAAACAATGTGCAAGAGGGAAAATCAAATTCAGACAAATATTTTGTAATTCTAATTATTAATTATGTAGCTGATAGTATTTATCCATAATTTTAACTATCTCTTCTGCAGCTATAGCTGTGTATCACTTTATCATTCTATCTACCTTCTAGTCGAAACCGCTTTATGATGACTGTTTTGCGATCGCTTTTTCGATCGCAGAACAATGTTTTAATAGGCAAAATCCACTCTGCAACGATCGGTTCCCTACTTCAGGAAGTGATTCTTTACATTATGTCGTTTTTAAAACAGCTGATCAGCGGCTTCAAAATGGCCGCCTGCTGTGTAAAATGGCTCCGCACTGTGTTTTTGGATAGATTCCTCGCTTTACAGGCACTGAAAATGGCCACCCCATGGAGGATCTTAGCTGGACAGTGAGTTTTTCAGCCCATTGGAATGCATTGAATGGTTTTTAATGCGTTTCAATGGGATTTTTTATTTCGCTTAACGAGGATTTCGCTCTACAGCAATTTCACTGGAACGGATTATCCACTGTAATTGCAACCAAATTTTCCAGTGATCTTTTTTCTTTTTTTGCATCTAGCCTCTTTCTCCTCTCTCAATCTCCTTCTCCACTCTCTCGCCTTGGCTTCTCCCCAATACGAAGATCTGGGTGGGATCTCTCTTCTCCTTCTATAATCTGCCTCCTCTTTGGGCACCCTTAGTCTCTCCCATGCCCCCGTCCAGGGATCCTCCATCCATAACCATTTCCAGCCTGGTGGTATCTGCTCTTCTTTCCTTTTTATCTCTGCTGTCCCTGTCTCAAACTCCACCCTATTCTTCCTCTCTTTTCCCGCCAATTCTCCCTGAGCACCTCCTAATAACATTCTTTGTATCTCTTTTCCTAGCTCGTCTGTTTCTGTCCCTCACTGCTCTGTCCTTGGGGGTATTGGATTAGGCTGTGTTTGCATTTCCTTCTCTTCAGTATGTAGGAGGGATGGCTCTCCGGCGAGTGGGACATCCTTCTCACCTCCTGTCTCTCACACATTCATACGGTAAATATAATGAAGTACAAACTGGCCTCAGACATACTTGCGAGGCTGGCTCAAAATATTTCTCTGCCTGAGGTAAAGAACAAGATGTCCCCCTGTCCCATTCTATATACCAAGCTGATTTGACTGCAAACTGAATCTTTCCCCAACAGTGATGACCTTATCCAGCACATCTGAAGTCAGGTCAACTTAGGAAGTGCAGAACAAATTGTAATGACCAAGGGTCCCCTAGAGAACACCTGGACGGTGGACAGAGAGTAATTAAGAGTTTACACACCCTTATTAGTGCTGAGTGAGTCCTGAATCTCAGCAAGGCCTGTGCACAACCCCCTCTCACAAGTCTGTCCTAATAAGAACACTCTTGTACCTTAGGATATTTCAGATAGAAAACCATGTGGGTTTTGTAGTCCTTAGACATACTAAGCTCCACAGGTAAGGACTCATTAAGTAAAATAGGCTGAGGCAATACCATCATGGATGACCTATGACAGGTTTACTGTTCAAGAGACCAATTGATTTTTATAATCATTGTTTTATTAAAGAAAAAGAAAATTCCATAAAGAAAAAGTCAGTTTATGCAAAAGCATGCAAATAATCATTTTGCTGGTTAATTACAAAATAGTAGTGAAATAAAGAATTCATTAAAAATATTAAAGTATCAAAAATAGTAAAAAGAATTCAAAAATCCAAGAAAATGAATAAAAACTGGTTAAGAAGGCAAATAGGAAGATGCCTCCCCTCTAATCCAACCAAGTAATCCATGAAGAAAAACAAAATGAAGAAAATAGTCCAAATAAGTATAAACGTCCAAAGTCCATCATTATCCTGTACAAAGGAAAAATCCTGTAAAAGAAGTATCCCATTCTATGTTATATTAATTTTGCTATTGCTATTAATCACATCTCTCTATAACTAAGCCACATGGTACTAATTCTAATAATCCATAGTGAACTGATTTTTGTCCATAGCTAAAAGTTCCTTTTTCAAGCTTAGCTGGCATATCCTTATCTTCCACTTCTCACGGTGACATCCAATCACGGTACGTCGTTGGGTAAATAGTCCTTCTTTACCTCCTGTCTTCCTTTCCCATGGGTAACAGATGTTATTTGGATTTGGTGGTTAGCAATGAGACACAACAAAGTCCATCTATCTTATCGTGGAATGTTCTTCTCGGGCCCACAGAAGAGCATTCTCCCTCCTCCTTACTAGCAGATACTTTGTTAGCATTGCAGAAAACATCCATGCAGAAAACCAATATGGAATCTCTCTTGTATTTTTCACTACCACATAACCCATATTCAGTACAAGATCTTAACCAAATATCCCATCTCATCACACAAATTGCATAGAAAATAACAGTTTCCCCCAGAAATCTTCTATTGCCTTTCTGTATTTGCGACAGACCCACTCTGCCTAACAGCATGGCCAGACCAGCATATGTGCAGGAGTGACAGTACCAAGCTCATCCTTCAAGGATGAATGCTTTTTACCTCCTACACCACCACAGCGATGTTGTTTGCTGCCTGTTTTTGGAGCTAATGGCAGCACTTTCCCCAAATGCTATATGGGATTAACTGAAACAGCTGCTGGGGTTTGCTGCCTATATTAACGAACAAGACAAATTGCCCCTTATGTTCTTTCCCACACAAAAAAAATCTATCCTCATAGATACATTATGTAAAGGTAATTTGACCAAGTGAGCTGACCCAGAGAAAACAGATTTTTTAAAAGCTGTAAATTTGAAAATCTGCTCAGTTATTGCATTCCATTTGGTCAAATACTGTAGACCTCATGACCATAGTATATGGAAGCCAAATGCTTAGCAGGTTGCAGAAAAGAATTATAGAAAGCTAATGAGAACAGATTACAGAGGATAAAAACTGTCAGAGACATAACCCCATTAGCCTCAGGGTATAGCAAATTGACAGGAATAAAAGTAATCAAGCTGCAGTAGCTGATGAGAGGATTACTTGTACCTTTCTATAAGGAGACTGAAAATGCTTTCCTTAGTATCATGTTGTCTTCAGGGCTATCCATATCATTAGGCAGAAAGAGGTGATGCACACATCCAGCAGCAGGTTTTGGATGTTGTGTAAGGCTTGATTGTTGTTTCATTTGTTATCCTACTGCCACATTCCTACTGCCATGTGGCAAATGTGCTTATGGGATTTTTGTCCTCATGTGCCCAAATAACTAGCCACCTTGGGTCACTACACCCCTTGACTTGGATAGGCAGAGATGTTCACAACTTTGTCTGAAGCAGCAAAAATATCTTAGGTTGAACCCCTGTTTGTCTCTGTGGGGCAAATCTAAAGAACTTCTGCAAAAGGTGACAGAGATAACTTATTCACTAGAGATGGATGGCTCTTTGGATATCAGGTTCATGTCATTTTAGCATGGTTTTGCTCATAATTCTGCTTCATTTCTGTAGTCTGAAAACAAGTATTTCATTGCATATATTGATATGATTTCTATTGCCAAATTTTTATCTCAACATTTTGAGAAGAGGTTTTTTTTTGTTAGTTTTGTTTTTGTTTTTTGCAATTTAATTTATCAGTCTTGATTGCAAATTCTTCCTAACATTTTGCCAGTCTCTGTGGCCGGCATCTTCAGAGGACAGCACTCTGTAGGTGTTGAAAGCCCTGCCTCCTCTGGCTGATACCCACTCAGAGGCAGTGCCTGGAGGAGGCGGGGCAGGGAAGTTAGGCCGCTGCCTCCAAGTCAAGCGCCAGACACCTGTTCGCCAATTATGAACTAGCACAAACAGCCAAACTGGTGGTCCATGTCCATTGCAACAGTCAGCAAAGGGAAACTACTAGTTTACTAGCAATATTGGCCATATGATAAGAAAGCTTTTTACATGTGACAAGAAAGCATAAGCTTACCTGGCCTGAAAATTTGTCGTGTGTCCACATAGCAGCTGCACAGTATCTTTGAAGAATGCTACAACTGTCTTCTGCATTGCATCAAGCAGGTGGGGTGATGAACTAGGTGACTTCGTAAGTGTCTTGAAAAACTAGGATTCAAGAAAGATACAGAGCTTTTTTTCCTCATTAATACAATCGGCTACTGAACAATTCATATAAAATGTTAACTATACACCTCTTTTATTGATTGCAGAGTGCATTCTCTTAAAGAGAAAGAAAATGCCACCATGGAAACCCCATAACTCAGTGATTCCAAACCTTGGGTAACCCACATTTTCTTGGACTGCACCTCCCAGAAACCTCAAGCACCAGCGCTGGTGGTGAATGTTTCTGGGAATTGCAGTCCAATAATAGCTGGGTTATACCATGTTAGGAACCACTGCCACAACTCATATTCCTCCCTGAGAAAAGATGGAGTTTGCAATCCGTATGCACTTAGCAAGCAGGTTCATACATTATTCTTCCTTCTTTATAATTTATTCTCCTTCTGTTTGTAAAAAGAACATATGTTATGTGCTGTAATTGCTATGAAAATCATACTAAGACCACTTGCATGGCATATTTGTTGTATTATTATTCTACTTTTCCTCTGAGGAATGCTTGATGGGCTGTCTTTTTTCCTTTTTCTCCTCACCATAGCCCTGTGCTGTGGGTTGGGTTGAAAAATAAGGATGAACCTAAAGTCAACCAGAAAACTTGAGCTGAGATCAGGGCTGGTGCCAGGCTTGCCCCCCTCCCAACTAATTTTCAAAAATAGACAAATTGTAGGAAAAACAGAAGGTACAAAAGTTGAACCTTCTCTCAGTTTTTTAAACTGAGAGAACAAGTAATAGAACAGCATTCAATTTTCTTTCTCAAATACAAAACAGTTTTAGCATACAAATCATTTTGAATAATCCTATCAATTGTAATATTTCTTAAATGTTTCTATTTTTGCCACATCAAAATCTCATTTTGCGTGCCTTTTCTTTTGCAAATTTTGTCACTGATTCCTTCAGGTCAATGGCTTCAGCATGTTCAATTGATATAGTTGCCAAACCAGCTAGTCTACTTTGTAGCATTGTTGAGCGTAAATATGTTTTTATAAGCTTGAGCTTTGAGAAACTGTGTTCTCCACTAGCCACTGACACTGGAAGTATCAGAAGGATCCTTAGAGCAATAGAAACATTAGGCACACTATCCAGGAGTTTTTGTTGCACTATGAAGAGAAGTACTCCTTGTGGTGGCATAGACTGTGGAAGTCTTTGAGCTATTGATATGAGTTCACAGCACAGATCTTCAGCATCAATATTTTTGTTTCCATTGTGCATCAATGATTTTTTTCCAAATTCTTGCAGGCCTTAAGTACATCTTCAGTACATCTTTTGTTGATCTTGTATATGCCATACAGGAATCCAAGCAAGGAATTATATTGTAGCTGTTGGTATCTCTCTTCAACAGATTGTACGGCCATGTCTAAGACTTCATAACAGAAACTTGTTTTGAATTTCTGCTTTGGATCTTGTGGGGCCTGCTCTTGTGCTTCATACTCAAACTGTTTTTTGTTCTCCTTTTCCTAACTTGTTCTGTCTCAAAGTTTGGTAGTATTTCTAGCTCCTTTGTAATCTCAGTAGCATCCATCAAAACTTGTTGAAAACCTGCATCACACCTACAGCCCACAAGACAGTTCTTGATCACTCACAATTGGCTTGTAGCTGAATTTAAATCATTTTCCTTATTTTGTAACAGCTCGCTTGTAAGATTAATTTCAAAAAGAATGTTGTACCATGTAACAAGGGATACCACAAATTTGAACTTACAAATTGCATCAACAAGGGCCTTAGCTTCAATTCAAGAAGTATTTTCAGGTAAATTCTTTAGGCTTGTGTCATCAAAGATCTCTATTAAAGCAACATATGTACTACCAAGATGATATCTCAGGGGTTTTAAAGCATCAATCTGACTCTGCCATCTCATTTGACTCAGTGGCTTAACAGTTATGCCAGATACATGGCTAGTTAGAATTTGCCAACACCAAGTCGATGCAGAGAAAGAATTATAGATCTGTTGAAGCAAACTGAAGAAACTTGTTGCTTCCAGACAACATTTAGCGGCATCATTGACTACTAAGTTTAAAGAGTGTGCATTGCAGAGCACAAAAAAAGCACGTGGATTTATGTCTAGGACTCTCTTTTGTACGCCATTTTCTTTGCCTTTCATGTTACTCCCATTATCATAACCTTGACCATATAGATCCTCAATTGGTAATCCCATTTGCTCAAGGTGTCGAAGAAGAGTTTCTGTCATAAAGGCACCTGTAGTGTCCTTTAGTGGAAGAAATCCGAAGAAATTTTCTTTTATCATAACCTCAGGTTTGGACATCTCAGTATCTGATTGTTTGATCATATTGACAAAACATACAATCATTGTAGACATGGTCTAGAGGGGCAGGGTAAAAATCAAATAAATAAATAAATAAATAAATAAATAAATAAATAAATAAATAAATAAATAAATAAATAAATAAATAGTCATTTGTTCAGTATGACTACCGTCAAGTGTACAATCCAGAATGACTGAATAGTATTTGGCTGACTTTATATCTGCTAAAATTTTCTGCTTTATTGCACCTGCTAGAAGTTGTATAAGTTCATTTTGGATATTGGATCAGGCCAAGGACCCATTTAGTCTAACACTCTCTGTCACACAGTGGCCACACAGTGGTGTAGAACATGACTATACGCTCTTATATAGATATATAGCCACATCCTATACCCAGCAAACTGCAACAACTTCAGCAAGCAGGCAAACAAAGCTGTTTCAATAAGGAAGGCCTTACTCTCCCCCAGTGTTCAGTTTCCCAAATAGAATGAAATGATAACATAAGTAACTGAAAAGTAAAAATTGAGTTAAAGATAGAAACTCACTTTTTCCCAAATGTCATTGGGAACATCATCCAAGCAAGCACGTTCAGCTCAATAGAGGCCTTGCAGTTGCAGTATAAGAGTTGCCACATTGAAAGAGAAACCATAGTTCCCTCTAACTTGCACTAGGGGGTGTTGGTCTGGAACATAGGATTTGGGATTTTTAAAGAAAAGACATGAGCAAGAGATTAGTAGATATTCTATGTCAGAGGTCACAAGGCAGCAGGGGTCACCGGGGGGGGGGACTCAAGGGTACACAGTACTGGCAGGTCCAAAAGAGCTTATTTATTCATTTTTACTTACCCAGTGGTTTTTTACTTACTTCCATTGATGCCAGGGGTGATATATGCAAATGAGTTATGCTGACAAGAGTACCAGCAGCCCTTTTGCTATGAAATGACCCCTGGGTTGCAGTACATAGACAAATTTTATGACTTTTTATATATATATAATTTTATAATAATTATATTCCACAGCACTGTTGTGGTACAGTGGTGCCCCGCATAGCGAGGTTAATCCGTTCCGGATTAACCTTCACTGTGGGGAAACATCGCTAAACGGAACGGGGAAACCAATTCCAAATGGGCACAAAACTCACTGTTCAGCAATGTTCCTCCATAGCGGCAGCCATTTTTGCGCCCTCAGTAAGCGAGGGCAGGGCACGAAAATGCTGCGTGCGGCCATTTTGGGTCATCTGGTGGCCATTTTGGAACTGCCGAACAGCTGATCCCCTGACGTCACAATGCGAAGATCGGTAAGCAAAACGCTTACTGATCTTCGCAATGCGAGTTTTGCCCATTGCGACTGTCGGTATGCCTTCGCATTAGCTATCCCAAAAAACAGATCGCTATGCGAATTCATCATTATACGGTGCGCTTGTTAAGCGAGGCACCACTGTATTTATCTTAAAATTTTAAAATATAAATTTTCAGCTGCATTTTTTTCCAAGAAACTATTTTGTATAAAACTGTGCCTCTCTCTGCACTCCTCTGAATTCAGTTCTGCCCCCCTCAGGACTGTTCTGCAACCCTCTGAGGTCAGTTTTGCACCCCTCTCAGGTCTGCGCTCTATGCAGTCGCCTAGTTTGCCTAGTGGTACCTCCGGCCCTGACTGAAATGTGAACCCATATCTCCCTAATCTGAGTCTGATAGTAACCATTAATTACAGGGTGCAGAGTTTTCAAAAGGGTTCCACCCATTTTAACAACTATCGATGCCTACCTAAGCACTATAAACTTACTTTTAGAACAATACATAAAGTAGAAACTCAAAGTCTATTTAGAATTCATAAGATTGCTCTTAGAAGAAAAACGACTAAAAGTGAAGGCTATTCAAGTGCTGAATTCAGCAGCCAGTGCAAAATGCAATGCATTTCTGTTGTGTGAGATGTGGAATGCAAGCAGTCAACTCTGATGAAGAAAATTGATTTATTCCCACAAACACTCTACTAATATCATGCAGTTATTTCTAAGTACAGGCACTAATCTCTAACGAGATCAGTGCAAAAGTGGCAGGAACCTTTCTCTGCACTGTAGCGGTTCCTTCTTCCTGCAAACATGATTTCCCCCCCTCTGTGATTTTAGTCATTCCCTCCTCATCACTTATCCTATTGATTTCTTGACTTCATGAAAGAAATCATATTCTTTTTGATTTGTTTAGAAAATAGCTTCACAGGAAGTGAACATAAAGTGTGCTGGGTTCATAATAAGAATGGATTGGAGCCCAGAATATCAAGTTGCTAGCAGTGATGTATATACAAAGGACATCTGAGAATTGTATTTAGAAACGGTGTGGACAGCTGGCACAAGGGAGTGCCAAGACCAGTTATTCTAGCCACTTTCAGACATCTGCAACTTGTTTTTACTTCCCTGCTTGGGCCCCCTTGCTGTTAGTGTGTACAGACCCCTGGATCTCCTGCTGTCTACCCTTTGCCTCTCGTCTGCTGTTGATGATCTTGTCTAGCCTCCACCGTTACACAGGAAGGAAAGGGAATAAAAATCCCTTTCAGCTCCTTTGAAATAAAGCTGGGCTTTGAAACCAGTCCTCTTGAGGCTTCATATGCTTTTCTATAGATTTGCATGCATAAAAATGGCTCAAATGTTCAGTATGGGAAAATCCAGAATTGCAGAAGCTTTGCATACCTGTTTAAATATAGGTGTGTAGGATTGCAGCTTAAATGAGCAGCTTGCCTTGATGAATTTATGCATTGCTTGTTCAGAGGCATCTTTAGTTTTAGAACGGTGAGTTGTTGTTGGTTTCTAACATCTTCGTATCCAGACTGTAAAGGAAGCACCCATCAGATCCTCCCAATATAATCAATGGTGAAGACTCATGGTAACTTCAGTTAACATTACGAAAGCTGCATAATGCCCACTATTGATCTAAATGGCAGCAATGGGAAATAGTAAAGTAGACAGACAACCTACTAGAGCAGGGGTCTCAAACTCAATTTACCTGGGGGCCACTGGAGGCAGAGTCTGGGTGAGGCTGGGCCGCATCAGATTAAAAAAAAACAACACCTCACAGAATCGCCTTGCCAAAGGAGAAAAGCCTCCATCGGTACCTACGAAATTAAACAGAGTGGGCCGGGAGGCCCCACAGATGCACACACACGCACACAAACACACACACACGGATGTCTGGCAACCTTCCTCTGAGAGACCCTCCTCAAAAAAGGCACACTCAGCAGCAGCAGCTACCCCCACCACGACAGAGGAGCAAACTTTGCGAGATGAGCCCAGGCAGCCTCCAGAGCCGAAGCGGCTGAAGCAGGATGAAAAGGAGGAGGAAGAAGCACCGCTGGGGGCTGAGGCAGCCGCTGGCCAGGCTGGTGCTGGGGATTCTGCGAAAGAAAGAGAGCCAGAGAGCTGCTTCCCTGGAAGGGGTGGCGGCAGCAGCAACTGCTGTTGGAGGTGCCGTTGAAGGCGATCTTCGAGGATGGGCCAGGAGCGAGTGCCGCTTTCAGGCATCGCTTGGTGGTGGCTCGGGGAAAAGGGCTGGCAGCACGCCTCACTCGCTGGTTCTCTGCTGGCTGGCAGGCTGCAGTTCTGGATGGAGGGTGCAAGAGGCGCTATCTTGGGAGAGAGCCAGCGAACGAGGCAAGGCTTTTTTTTTTTTGATTCTTGACAGCAGAGGACATGTGGGTGCTTCAGGGGGGCAGGCAAGGTGGGGGCCACAAACTATCATCCGGCGGGCTGCAAATGGCCCCCGGGCCGCATGTTTGAGACCCCTGTACTAGAGCATTATGTTACTGAACTAGGTAGTTAGAGTTGACTTGTAGGCTTTGAAAGTGGTTGCATAAGGACTACAAAATGGCAAAACTGTGTTAGAAACCCTTCCATGCGCTAAGGAGGAATTCTAGCACTTTATCCACAAGTCTTCTGATGCCAGTGTAATGTTCACTATAAATTGAAACTTTATTCAGGGCCAAGTTGTGAGAAGAAATTGTCTTCCAGTCAACAAGAAGAGACCCACCTGAAAATCACGACAAAAGCAGATGTGCCAACCATTCCAAAGACCTAAAAGTCAAATGATATATGGGGCACAGCTGAGCAGGGAGTTAAAAAGTGATCTTTATGCAGATGTGATGTGAGTTGATGTAAAGAGCCCCAAGGCAACAGCCCATAGATCTGTGGCATGTTTTTGACTGACCAATTTGGTGAACATAGGGAGCAAGCTGTGAGAGAGGAGATCTGTTTTTAGTCCAATGCTTTAGCACAGCAGAGGAGGTACCAAGGGACCAAATTCTATTCCCTGCTTGGAGGAATGTCTATAGGCAAATCTATTAACTTCATTGTGCCTTGGGCCTAATGATAACAGCTCATTTCTGTTAAGTGGTATGAGGGATTGTAGGGTACAGAAGGGATCAAACTATGTAAAAGTGCAGTTTGCTTTATTTATTTTTGTCCAACTCAGATTCTCAGATCCAGCTACCAGATCTAGACATGGTCACATTATTGAGGTAATAAGGCAATCCATGTCCCAAGCCAACTATACCAGAGTACAGGTTGCTGTCCTCTGAAGATGCAGGGCACAGAGACTGGCGAAACGTCAGGAAAAACAACCTTCAGAACACGGCCAAAGAGCCTGAAAAACCCACAACAACCAATCCATGTCTCTTCTTAGTTTATTCTTACAGCAGGGGTGTCTGGACAACATTACATGCACATGTAAGATGTCAGCAGCAATGAGTTTTCTTCCCTTAGCTCCTAAGGCACTTGGCATGGGAGGGGCAGCTCAACTATAGCAAACATGTTTCAGTATGGGAGGTATTGTCAATGAAAGGTAAACTATGCATATTAAGGATGGTCTAATACAGATGATATATGCCCACAAATGGTTATTTATTGGAGATAGGCAGGAAAGCCAGAGCAGCCAACCAGCAGGGTTTGATGGCACAAACCTCAACTAGTCAGCCATTTCCACATTTTTCTTTGAAGCCTTCTGTAGCATTTCCTTTATTATTATTATTTTTTTGAAGACACTGCTGTGTGTGCCATTGCTAGGGATTATATTTTTATTCCTATATGAAGAACATGTTTATCCCGCCCTATATCAAGGGATATAGCCAACATGAATTTGACCCAACTCCGGGAGGCAGTGGAGGACAGGAGGGCCTGGCGTGCTCTGGTCCATGGGGTCACAAAGAGTCGGACACGACTAAACAACAACGTATCAAGAGATCTTTGAGTAGGATGCAACACAGAGCCACTTAAAAAGAAGTGGTGTGGCAAACATACTGAAAAACAATAGTACATAGTTTAATATATATGAGACAATGTAAAACAATGTAAAACAGATTTAAAAAATTAAGAATTTAAATACATTCACTCACAAAAGGTTAAACAGCCTATTGAAATCAAGATTCCTTAAATGCCTAAAGCATTGGTGAAGAGCAATGCATGTAAAACGTTGTCTTGTTCCTGCATGGGAGGATGAGGGACCACAAAATTATTTTCATTGCCCAAAGGATAGAAGAAAATATATCAGGTTTTATATCTCTCTTTGATAGCTCATTGGCTTAGGGATCTGATTGGGAGTTTGATTCCCCGCTGTGCCTCCTTGACAGGAACTGGACATGATGATCCATAAGATCCCTTCCAGCTCTACAGTTCTAAGATTACATTATATTGTAGATTATATAATTATCAGAACAGTTCACAAGAGTTAAAAACAGAATGAAAATGTAATGATATCAGAAAACTCAGGAAAACCACAGGGGGAAAGCTGCAGCAAACCAATCTGAAAACCCACAATAAATGCTCTTTAGAGGGAAAAAGCAGAGCAGGAGGGAGAAATCCTTGCCTGACACAAAGAAGACATTGAAAGAAGTACTAAAAAGATCTCCTGGGGGAAGTCATTTCCCGAAGAGAACGCACAGCAAGAAAAGGGCCTCTAGCAATGTACCATCCCCCCCCTTTCTGTTCAGTTGTGAAACTGCTTATGAGAAAAGGGCTATGAAGACAAGCTCATTACAAGTCCTTTCTAGTAGAACTGGTGACATCAGAGGCTTCATTGTTCAAGCTCATCCTAGGAGTTTGATTTCGTGAAGGAAAACCCAATTTTTCAGTTCCTTCAGCTAAGTCAATCCTCACACCCTCTGGTGTTCAGTTTCAGGGTGTGTAAAGAATCTGCCTACTGGACTTCTTATGGAGCCTTTCCACAGTCCACACAATTCATACTGGATGTGGATGTACATAATATTTGTTCAAAAACTCACACAATACAGCATGGCAGCAAAAACATCCAATAAAGGGCAAACATTTGAAGAATGTACATTCACAATTTTTTTAAATGCTAAATGTTAAACTCAACACAAATACATAATAATCAATGGAGGAGATGCATACAAACCATTTAGGAAATGTGCACAATTTTAAAACTAATGAACAAAAACATATACCAATAAAGGACATACTTAATTCTATTGGTGGTTTATACACACATAATTTCAATTGCGTAAGTCACCTGGGCAAAAAAACCACTAAATAAACTATCACTGGTTGTGTTGCAGGTCATGTGCCTAACTGAGCAACAAGTATACTTGTATTGTGACTGGTCCTTTTTTAGTTAGCTGTAGGTAAAGGTAAAGGTTCCCCTTGACAATTTTTGTCCAGTCATGTTTGACTCTAGGGGGCAGTGCTCATCCCCGTTTCCAAGCCATAGAGCCAGCGTTTGTCCGAAGACAATCTTCCGTGGTCACATGGCCAGTGCGACTTAGACACGGAACACTGTTACCTTCCCACTGATGTGGTCCCTATTTATCTACTTGCATTTGCATGCTTTTGAACCGCTAGGTTAGCGGGAGCTGGGACAAGCGACAGGAGCTCACTCCGTCGCGTGGATTCGATCTTACGACTGCTTGGTCTTCTGACCCTGCAACACAGGCTTCTGCGGTTTAACCCACAGCGCCACCACGTCCCTTTAGCAGTTTGGCTGTCCATGCTGATTTGGCTGACAAGTGAATGGGTGTTCTGCAGTTTGGCGCCCTACTTCATCCAGCAGATGCTAAATCAGAGGCAGCTCCTTGGTTTCCCTGCCCCACTTCTTCTGAGCACTGCCTCTGTGTGGGCACCCACTGGAGGGGGTAAGGGACCAAACTGTAAAGAAACCTGTTTGGCCATCAGTCAAACTGGCATGAACCACCAAACTGGAAGATGGTGCTTCTGTCTCCTTAGCATTAATTCACTGCACTGGGTTATGCAATTAAACTTGATTAGGCATCCTTCAGTCTCGAGAGACTATGGTAACATACTCTGAATAGAGATCTTGGAACAGCATCTAGTGTGGCTGAGAAGGCCAATTCGAGAGTGACAAACCCTTCCACATTGAAAACAAATCCAATCTGTCCCCTGTCCAGCTCCCTGATTTTGCTGGTTTTGGGACTGCCTCTTTGCCTCGGCCTGCTGAACAAGCATCTCTTCAAAATGGGAGAGGTCATGATGCACTGCCTGCCTCCAGGCTGAACACTCAGATGTCAAGGTTTCCCGTCTGTTGAGATTCATTCCTAAGGCCTTCAGATCCCACTTGCAGATATCCTTGTATCTCAGCTGTGGTCTCCTTCTGGGGTGATAACCCTGCACCATGCAACAATTGAACCTATACACATGCAAATCACCAACATGGTTCTAGCCACTCGCACATTCAGCACCTGACAGATACCACAGCAGTCTCTCTTCCCTTCAAGTGTCTCTTCAAATTGGGAGAGGCTGTGATGCACTGCCTGTCTCCAGGCTGAATGCTCAGATGTCAAGGTTTCCCATCTGTTGAGGTCCATTCCTAAGGCCTTCCGATCCCGCTTGCAGATATCCTTGTATCGCAGCTGTGGTCTCCCTCTGGGGCGATTTCCCTGCACTAATTCTCCACACAGGAGATCTTTTGGAATCTGACCACCAGCCGTTCTCACAACATGCCCAAGCCAATGTAGACGTCACTGCTTTAGTAATGTATACATGCTAAAAATTCCAGCTCATTCTAGGACTACTCTATTTGGAACTTTGTCCTGCCAGGTGATACCAAAAATGTGTCAGAGACAACGCATATGGAACGTAATCAGCTTCCTCTCCTGTTGTGCACAAAGGATCCAGGACACACTGCAGTACAGGAGTGTGCTCAGGACATGGGCTCTATAGACCTGGATCTTGGTGTATGCCATCAGCTTCTTATTAAGCCACACTCTCTTTGCGAGTCTAGAGAACATGGTAGCTGCTTTGCCAATGCATTTATCCAGCTTGGCATCTAGGGAGAGAGTGTCAGAGATCGTTGAGTCAAGGTACACAAAATCATGAACAACCTACAATTCTTGTGTGAAGATAGTAATAGAGGGAGGTGAGTCCACGCCCTGGCCCATGACTTGTGTTTTCTTCAGGCTGATTGTTAGTCCAAAGTCTTGGCAGGCCTTGCTAAAATGATTCATGTGTTGTTGGAGGTCTTCAGCAGAGTGGGCAACAATGGCTGCATTATCAGCGAAGAGGAAGTCCCGCATGCATTTCAGTTGGACTTTGGTCTTTGCTCTCAATCTAGAGAGATTAAAGAGCTTTCCATCTGATCTAGTCCGGAGGTAGACACCTTCTGTTGCAGTTCCAAAGGCATGCTTCAGCATGACAGCAAAAAAAGATCTCAAACAGGGTCAGTGCGAGGACACAGCCTTGTTTTAATCCGCTTCGGATGTCAAAGGGATCTGATGTTGAGCCATCAAAAACTACAGTGCCTTTCATTCCCTCATGAAAGGACTTGATGATGTTAAGGAGACGAGGTGGACATCCAATCTTGGTAAGTATTTTAAAAAGGCTATCCCTGCTAACCAAATCAAAGGCCTTTGTGAGATCTATGAAGGCCACAAAGAGTGGCTGTTGTTGTTCCCTGCATTTCTCCTGCAACTGTCTGAGGGAGAATACCATGTCAATGGTGGATCTATTAGCTCGAAATCCACACTGTGATTCTGGATAGACTCTGTCTGCAACCATCTGGAGCCTCTTCAGCACAACACAGGCAAGCAGCTTCCTACCATGCTGAGAAGAGAAATGCCACGGTAGTTATTGAATTCACCCCTGTCTCCTTTGTTCTTGAACAATGTGACGATATTTACATCCTTCATGTCCTGTGGTACTCCACCTTCGCTCCAGCAAAGTCAAAAGACTTCATACAGTTTGATGGTGATGGTCTCTTTACAGCATTTCAGCACTTCAACAGGGATGTTATCCTTCCCAGGTGCCTTGCCAGAGGCGAGGGAATCCAAGGCCACTTTTATTTCTGCTAAAGTTGGTTCGCTGTCCAATTCTTCCAAGACAGGCAGGCACTCAATGTTATTTAACACCTCTTTGGTTACTACATTCTCTCTGGAATATAGCTCAGAGTAGTGCTGCACCCAGCGTTCCATCTGCTGTGCTCGGTCCTGGATAATCATGCCTGTAGCAGACTTCAAGGGAGCAGATTTCTTCTGTATTGGACCTAAGGCCTGCTTGATACCGTCATACATTCCTTTGATGTTACCTGTGTCCGCTGCTAACTGTATCTGAGAGCAGAGCTGAAGCCAATAATCATTGGAACATCTCCTGGCAGCCTGTTGGACTTTGCTATGAGCAGCTCGAAGAGCCTGCAAGTTGTACTCACTAAGACAGGCTTTGTATGCTGCTAGAGCTCTCTTCTTATTCTCAATGGCTGGCATCAACTCCTCCAAATGGGCTTCAGACCAGTCGGCCATCTTTTTGGTCTTCTTGGCAAATGTGGACAAGGCGGTGTTATAAACAGCATTCTTGAAATGTTCCCATCATTCAGGTGCATTTGCATCAGCTGGGCCTAGAAGGGTTTCCTCAAGCGCTTGGGCAAATTCCTCCACTTTTCTTTGATTGCAGATCTTGCTGATGTCAATACGTGGTCTTCCTTCCTTTTTCGTGTGATACAATCTCTTTGTCCGCAGTGTTACTCTGCCACCCACCAGGGAGTGATCAGTATCGCAATCAGCACTCTGGTAACTGTGTGTGATCGTAATACTAGGAAGGCTGGAATGTCTAGTGAGGATCAAATTGAGCTGATGATAATGCTTAGATCTTGGGTGTCTCCAGGAAACTCTGTGTTGAGGCTTTGTATTAAAGAACGTGTTGCTGACATAAAGACCATAACAACAGCAAAATTCCAGCAAGTGTTGGCCATTTTCATTCATCTTCCCAATGCCAGTATGGCTTAGACAGGTGGGCCAAGTGTTGTGATCAGCACCAACTCTAGTGTTAAAGTCTCCAAGAATGAACAGTGGCTCTCATTTGAGGAGACACTTGTTCAGCAGGCCAAGGCAAAGAGGCAGTCTCAAAACCAGCAAAATCAAGGAGCTGGACAGGGGACAGATTGTATTTGTCTTTAGTGTGGAAGGGATTGTCACTCTCAAATTGGCCTTTTCAGTCACACTAGACACTGTTCCAAGATCTCCATACAGAGCACATTACCATACTCTCTTGAGACTGAAGGATTCCTACTGCACAGCAGTACACAAACAGTGTTGCATCAACTAGCTGCATCTCAAACACTGCAAAAACAGGTTTGTTCATCTCCTTCTCATTTACACAGCCAACAGGAAGGAAGCCTTCACATGAATGTTGTAGCTATGAAAATCTCTTGATTTCTCTGAACCCTGCCTGTCAGATTGAGTGTAACTCCTGCACTAAAATCTGTACACATATTTTGCATATTCTTTTTAAGGGGCACATTTATTTTTCAGATTTCACATAGTTTGTGTGTTTCTTTATACAGTTGACCTAATTCACACATCCCCACTAAAGCTAAAGTAGATCTATGCATATATTTTTCCAACTGTATGCATTTAAGCCATTTACATTTTTAAAAGTGTGCATGTTTTTGTGAGTTCATGATCTTTCCAAAATCTTCTGTAAATTTCTCAGATGCACAGGTTCTCAAGGTGAGGTACATATTGCAACACATTTTTGAGATGTGCAAATATACTTCTTTTATAAAGGCTGTCAAATCCATGGAAATTCCTTCCCATTCCTAAATTGTACCAACCACTTTTCCTCCCTTCAAACTTCTTTGCTGTACATAGAGACATCAGTGGATAGAGCAAGCCGTGTGTCCAACTTTGGGGTTCATTGGACCCACATTGTTTAAATCCACAGCGTCCATTTTAAAACTGCTTTGTCAGGAGACACCACAATTAGGCTACCACATGGTTGTCATTCTTGCACAATTACATCCAGTGGGATCAGTGGAAGTGAAGCGCACACCAAAGCAATGCTGTGCTGAACTGTGATTAAAACCAAGAACGTGTACATCAATTCTTTCTAACATGAAAGCAAGTCCATTGTAGCTGTAAAAGGAGTGGTTCATGAAAGCACTTTGGCTCAGCAGAAATCAAAAGGTGAAAGATACATTGTGGAATTGCTCATACAGTGGTGCCTCGCTAGACAGTTACCCTGCATGACAGTTTTTCCGCTAGACATTGACTTTTTGTGATCGCTATAGTGATTCACAAAACAGTGATTCCTATGGGGGAATTTCACTGGACATGTTTGGTCCCTGCTTCGCAAACCGATTTTCGCTAGACGACGATTTTGACAGCTCCCTCCGCACTCACAAAACAGGTGTTTTCAGGACCTAAGCTTCGCAAGACAGCGATTTAAACAGCTGATCATGGTTTGCAAAGCGGCTTTCCTATGGCCGATCTTCACTGGACAACGACAATTCTTCGCTAAACAGCGATTTCAATGGAACGGATTATCATCGTCTAGCGAGGCACCACTGCACCTTTAAAGAACTAGAAAGCTATAATGCTACGGGTGTGTGAGAGAGAATGCGAAAGGGAATGTGTGAGAGGGCCAATCACTGAATGTAAAAAAGTAGACATCCTTCCCTGTATTAAGTTTAATGCCAACCCACAGCCATTTCACCCTGCTTATCAAAGGAAGGGATGCAACCTTACAATCGTTTGTATGACAAAACTCAGCTGGAACAGATCCAGGTTTTGGGATTTCTGTGCCAGACTGACACCCATTACAAGGTAGTGACAGATGGACAAAGATTTCAATGAAGGTGAATGTCTGGGTGGGAATAAGATAAAATGGACGCCCATTTCAGTTCCATTTGGCTGGTGAGATAGAAAAAAGGACCTGAGCAGGGCACTTCCCACCCCTGTCTCAATCCATGTGTCACTTCTATATGGAAGGGACTGTAAACAATGGTGGGTGGAGCTGGGTTACCAAGCAGAAGCAGGAACAAAAACAAGCACACAAGGGGACATTCATGAATTTGTACATAAAGGAAGGCAGGAAAGCATTAATTCAGAAAATACCTCATCCTGTTCATTCAATGGGGGAGAAGAAAATTATACCTTGATACAAATTAAAATGTACCTACTTACTATCTGCTCTCTCTCTCTCTCTCTCTCTCTCTCTCTTTCTTTCTTTCTTTTCCTTTCTTTTCTTTTCTTTTCTTTTCTTTCTTTCTTTGTCAAACATATACTCTCACACAGTTGGAGCTCAACAGCAGGGAAAAACAGCTGAGACCCTCTATCACTGCTTCCCCTGAGAACGCTGGGAAGAGAGGGTTGGTTGTGAATGTAGAGGGCAGCACCTACTTGCCCTAATGACCGGACCTTCTTTTGAAAAGGCAAAAGTGGGATTGAAGCTGGTGACATAGTTGCCAGTCAGTTTTCAGTTGTGGAGACTTTAAACGACAGGTCAGATTTCTTGAATCTTAACCTTGAATGTGGAATAGAATGAGCTAACTGCAGATGTAAACATTTCTATCTGGGAAATCAAGCACTCAAACCTGAAATAATCACCTAGCCCCCTAGGTTTCACTCAGAGAAGGGGATAAGGAAAACTCACAATGAACCCTTGGAAATCTTCATTTGCAGAAGCAATAAATTCATTTCTACCTGCAAAGCACAAGTGAGTTATCAGTCATTTCCAGTTAAAACAGTTTTGGATTTCTTGACACCCCCATTTAATCAATGCCTTCTTTCAAGAAAATGACAGGCAATATAACCTGGGGGCATGTAAGAAAGAACAGCAAAAACATACAAAAGGGGGAAAGAAAAGCCTTAAGGTTTTGCAGATGTGAAAGGACCACTGACGTGTGCTAGAACTTTTGTGTGTGAGAAGAAAGGAAAACTGACTTAGGCCTTATGAACTTACACTTCTTCTAAAGCTGCAGAGAGAGAGAGAGAGAGAGAGAGAGAGAGAGAGTGTTCAGTTTGGTCTAGCCCAGCTGTTCCAAGCCATCAGTTGATTCAAGCCTGGTTTGATAATTTTACCCTTTCCATTTTAATGAATGTATGTGTATAGACCTTTTCTGCCCTGTTTATGGGCAGGGGAATGGGAGGATTCACCAATTCACCAAATTTATCCAGGAGGAAAAAAAAAACCAATTCTGTAACACTTCCTCAGAGGTGAGTGTCACCGTTAATAGTGGTTGCACTACCATGTTCTTTCTTCCCAAAGGTTTGGTTTGATTTGCTTCTGTCATTGAAAGCAACAGCAACCCTTCCAGCAGCTTGGCTGCCACTTTGCTGGGCTCTAGGGCTTGCTATCTAGTGTCATTCTAAGGCACAGTGGTGAAAACAACATTATTCTCCCCATCCTCTTGGACCCTGTCCATTTCCAACAGCTGCAGTGGGGTCTATGACAGAAACCTTGAACTTGAAAAACTCTATTAATGGCCAAGAGCCTCAATGCAGAAAGGATATCTTGCAGACCATCTCAGCTGCTGTCATTGGTGTTGTCAACATTCACACTACAGTATTCTCAAAGGCTTTCACAGCCGGGATCCGATAGATATTGTAGGTTTTTTGGGCTGTTTGGTCGTGTTCTGGAACACGGCCAAACAGTCCAAAAAACCTACAACATCCATTTACGCTACTCTTTGCAACATAAACTTTGACATCTTTTTTCTTGCTGGAAACATGATATGATACTGTGCAGCAGTATGAGGCCATTTCCTGGCGTTTTGAATTGTGGATACAGAAGCACAATATTCCACATTCATAAATCAGACGTTTATTTTGAAGTATTGAATTGTTATATGGTATCATTGCTAATAATACCACTAAATCAGTAATCTGATGAATGGATGGCCCATCTACAATTGATCTGGCATGGCTGCCTGCCTGTACCAGATTTTGCCAGCCGAAAGAAAAAAATATATATTATACTGTTTCTGAAGAAAACTGGCATGCAAAATAGGCAGTTTAATAGTCCCCCCATTCTCTTTAAAGAGCCTTTCTGTTATTATGTAGCAATAGTGAATTTTATTTTAGATAAGCAAATAGACTACAGAAGGAAGGAGCAAATATCTAATTTTGGCAAACTACACATTTATGCTGCTTTGAGGACTCTGTATAGCCATGTTTAGAGACTTGTTGTCCGTCCAGGTTGGTAATGGAATATAATGCTATTCTGCATTTAGTAGCTCAAGGATTCCTGCACTGCCTCATCACTATATGTGAAGCTCCATCTAATAGTTGGTGCCACTATCCCAAAACCCTCATCTGAAGAGTTTTTTTTAAAAAAAACACACACACCAAACCACAGAATGTTAAGGGAAAGGATTACAAGCTCTCACAGTCCTCTAAACAACATGTCCTTAGTTTATTTATTTCTTTACTTGAATTTTATACCACTCATATGGCTGCCAAAGCCACTCTGGGCGGTTTACACATTAAGCAAACATATATTTGAATAACAATTTAAAACAATAAAAATAATGGTTATAAAATCAATACTACACACCAACACACCAACAAAATTTAACTGAAAACAATTAAAATGATATGGAAGCAAGATGGTAGAACTGATAATATAAATGTTAAGACAACCACTATATAGGATGTCATAAGTCAGTTCATTTGAAAAGTTCTTTCTGCGTCACTTCTGCCAAGAGCTTTGAAAACTTGGCTGTATGCTGGCTGGTCCATTCCGGGATTTGTAGGTCCTGCAAAATGTGACTTGTCCAAACCATTCCACTTTCTACTATGAACACAAGCCTGGTACCTAACGGCACCTGTTATCCTAATGCTTATGCTCAGACTTCACTGATGATGCTTTGGCTGATCATCTTCTGCATTAATAATAAAAGTAGAGATGGGCATGAACTGCCACATTGGCAGTTTGTAATCCATGGGGAATTTGGGACATGATGCCCGTGCTCTGGGTATTCCAACCTGGGAGTTGTAAAAGGTGAAGGAGGCCTCCTTGCACTGAGGCATCTAGAGATGTGTCTCCAGAAGAGTTCTACATTAGTGGAACACTAAGTGCCACATTGTAAGCTAATGGAATACTGGAGTGGTTATCTTTGAGTGGTGGAAAGGCCAGAATGTCTGAGAGAACTGACCGGGGGCAGCCTAAGACACATTAAAGAACAACACAACATGCTCTCTAAACAAACATACATAATACTCAAAGCCAGCCAAGGAAAAGCAAATATTATTCAAAGCCGCCAAATTTTGGTTAATTAGGGCATTTCCTAACAATAAAAATGCAATAATAAGAAACGGAATAGCAAACAGTCTGCTGTGCTTTCGTGATAACTCCAAATGTCTCTGTGAGGCAACTGGTGAGGCCAACCTTGGAACTGGTTGGTGCCAAATCCTAACTTGCTGCAGAAGGAGCCTCTTCATGGCCTTTCGTTGGCAGAATGTATATCGATGAAAGGCAGAGTGTGGTTAAAACTCTTCTACTGAATTCCATTGCACAAGAAAAAAAATACTTCCAGAACCAATATGGTGTATTGGGTAGAGTGATGAACTAGATCTCAGGAGACCTGGGTTCAAAGCACTGCTCATGGAAACTTTGGTTGAGGGGAGAGATGTAGCTGGTAAAGTCACTCCTTAACTTAAAACCCTATTAAGATCATTATAAGTCAGATGCAACTTGGTGGCACATAAAAAACACTGCTTCCATGTTGGCCATGCTGTTACAGTATAACAGTGTATGTTTACTGAAGTAATCCTCCACTGCAAGGTTCCAAATCTGTGTCTGCCTTGACTTCTCAGGCAGTACTTACACAAACAGAATTGGCAGAGAAAGAGGAATGTGCCAATCCTCTCCCTTCTCTATTTTCCTCTTCATGGAATATCAGGGATCTTGTTTGCATAGAGAGCCAATATGTGAGAAGGAATGTCTCCTCTGAGAACACATCACTTTCCTTGTGAAGAAAGCAATGACAGCAGGAATAGGTCATAGACTGCAACAGGGTGTGTAGCCTCTATGACAAATTTTAGGGAAGGTGGTCCTTGTTGCAGTCAGAAGTTACCCTCCAATGGCAAAAAAGCAAGGAGCTAGGATATCCACTTTTGGGCTGCTACATCTACAGTGGTGCCTCGCTTAACGAGCGCACCGTTTAACAAAAAATCCGTATAGCGATCCCTTTTTGGGGATCGCTATACAGATCAGCCCCAATTGCCGCACTCGCTTTGCGACGATTGGGGTCTCCGGCGGCCATTTTGGAGCCGCCGAACAGCTGATCGGTGGCTCCAAAATGGCCGCCGCATGACCTGAAATGGCCCCTATCAGTGTTTTTGCGACCTCCGTAAGCAAGGGGAGGGCGCGAAAACACTGATAGGGGCCATTTCGGGTCATGCGGTGGCCATTTTGGAGCCGCCGATCAGCTGATCGGCGGCTCCAAAATGGCCGCCGGACGCAAAAACATCGCTGGAGGGGTAAGTTTCTAAGCTTATTGGAACGCATTAAACTAAGTTTAATGTGTTCCAATAGGCTTTCCTTACCCGCACAGTGATGTTTTCGTATAGCGAAGGTTAATCCGGAACGGATTAACCTCGCTATACGGGGCACCACTGTATTTGTCTAAGTAACACCTGAATTGGGTTTTAATGGACAGAAAAGCCACTGCAAGGACTAGGCAGTTACAGCTGAGGGCATGAAAGAGTTAAGCAGTTCCTCTCCTGTTGCACCTTCATCCTTAAATTCTGTCTTATTGGGATGGTTCTCTTTGCATGTGATGTGTAGTTTGCCCTTTATTTATGTCAACTAGGCAGTTCAGAAGCTCCTGGTGGATTCTGCCCATCATTGTTCACATTAGTATCTCTTATTCATTCATTTGCACCTTTAAGCATTACATTCTATCCCACTGATCATTACTACAATCCTGCTTGTAAAGCTTTCATTTTAAAAAAAAGAGAGAGAAAGAAAAGAAAAGACAGTGGAGAGAAGGGAGTTTGCCCTTTCATGTCTGGGATGTATGCTTGTCACAGCACAGGCGTGGAAGATCTAAGTGAATGGTTTCCTTTGATATCTCGCTCTCCGA
This sequence comes from Pogona vitticeps, assembly GCF_051106095.1. Classification (NCBI taxonomy): domain Eukaryota; kingdom Metazoa; phylum Chordata; class Lepidosauria; order Squamata; family Agamidae; genus Pogona; species Pogona vitticeps. The sequence continues at coordinate 152,505,629 of NC_135786.1, read as the reverse complement.
ATATTGTGCCATATCTAGCAGTGTGAAGAATAAATTACAAAGCCATGTTCTCAGCTGAGAAAGAGGGAGGGAGGAGTGGAGAGAGACAGATCGTATCCAACAATGTTCCAAATCACCAAGAAATTAAGGCAATCTGTTTCGGCTGCAGCCAGAATAGAGATTTGGTATTTAAATAACTGTTTTCGCCAAATGTGCCTACAAATCAAAACATCTTGTGGCACACTCCATTGAAATTTTTATGCAGCAATTAGCCTTGAATGAGAATGGGGTCTTCTCATTTTCTGTGAATATTTAGCAAAAGATGAAAGGATTCCATTCCACTGGAGAGAGGTAAGAGAGTGAGCTATATGAAATGAAACCCATTATCTTGGTTCCGGGCATCTGCCAGAATTTTGTCAATGTCACACGTTCTCTGAATCTGCACTGTGGGGAGAAACTCTAAAGGACATTGCTCCCCCATCACAGTTTAAAAATCACATGAAAAGTAGACAGGTGAAGAAAGACCTGAGAGGAGACAGATCCAGGAGAGCAGAACCTCCTCCTCCCCAATAGGTAGATCTTATTTATTCATTTATCATTAATGAGATATTTACATCCTGCCTTTGCTTCCACTGGCTCAAGACAGCATTCATGGCTGTCTCCCTTCTCCCTATTTTGCTCTTACAACAATGCCCCTGTGAAGTAGGTCAGGCTGAAAAAGCATCACCCAGTAACTTACTTACTTTCTTTCTTTCTTTCTTTCTTTCTTTCTTTCTTTCTTTCTTTCTTTCTTTCTTTCTTTCTTTCTTTCTTTCTTTCTTTCTTTCTTTCTTTCTTTCTTTCTTTCTTTCTTTTGCTTCTGTCCCATCTTCCTCCTTCTGAGGGTGGGTTACAAATAATATTAAAATACAAATATTTTTTTTAAATTACAAATACAAAAAAATGCATTATTACAAAAACAATTAACCATATTGGCTGAAATCCTGTTTTTATAAATTCCATAGCACAGGACTGATGATGTCATCAGCTTGGGCAAGTTCTTGAAAATTAAACATTTTCCCCTCCCATCACAAAACCCCTATGAATTTCCATTTTATTATTGGGAATGTGTAAGATTGAAGGGACAGGAGAAAGAAGTTCTTTAATTATTGGAGATTGCCACCGCTAGTACAGTCATCATGCTGGTGGAACGCCTACTTCCACCAGGTTCTACCCGTGTCACTCGCGCGAGTCAGGAGGTGAGGCTGAGGAGCCTAATGCCGAGGGAGGCCCGGAAAGAAAAGACAAGAAATCAGGCCTTCTTGGCGGTGGCTCCTCGTCTCTGGAATAACCTTCCCCCTGACATTCGCGCGGCTCCCTCGCAGGGTATTTTAAAAAAAACAATTAAAAACACTGATGTTTCGGCAGGCCTTCTCCTCAGCCAACTCCTGATCTTCCCTCTTTTTCCTCTTTCCTAATGTCTGTTCCATCACGTCTAAAGTTTCTCCCCTTATTTAAAATTGTTTTAATTACATTGTATTACGCTTGTTGTAAGCCACCTAGAGTGGTCTTAAGTGACTAGATAGGCGGGACAAAAATAAATAAATAAATAAATAAATAAATAAATAAATAAATAAATAAATAAATAAATAAATAAATAAATAAATAAATTCAGTAATTAAAGACTTCGCACTTCCATTCTTCAGTACTCACAGATTCCTGAAAAATGAAAGGGATTTCTTAGGACCCTCAGGACTTTGTGACAATGGTGTGAAATGCTTAATATGTTTTTTTTCAAAAATCCCCTTTCTGCTGATGTCATGAGCCTTATGCTGCAGCACTTACACAAACAGGATTTCAGCCATTAATAATTGAAAAATACAACACAAACCTTTGCTAAAGCCAGTTAAAAACACACATTTTCAAAAGAAAAAAAAGTATCCCCTTGAAATCATGTATGTTGTGTGTTATGTGCCAATTAGTAAAAATCGACATATTAACCCTTATAGGGCTTTCCAGATAAGTGAGATATTTAAGGAAGGGTTTTGCCAGTGGCAACCTCTCAAAAAGTTTCAGTGACCAAATGGAGATTCAAACACAGCTCTCCTGAGTCTGACTCCATCACTCTATCCACTATACTGGACATCTGTCCATTCATTCACAAGAGATAAATTTCCACTGTGGATGCCATAAGCCTGATAAATATTGTTAATGATCCAAAATGTGAATGTAGAGTGTGCTGACAGATATAAATACTTTGGAATTTGGCTAAAGGAATAATGGATCATAGACACACTTTAAAAGTCAGAATACAGATGGGGCAGGTTAGCTTCCTTAAGGGGAACAGGGATGTGTTTAAGAATATACATTGCACTGTACTATGTATTCTTGGTTCTATTGCATGGTATGAAATCATGGATTTAAACACAGGCTACGGCAAAGAAGATACCAGAATTTTGGAATGTGGATTTATCACGGGGTACTTAGACTGTTTTCAGTTGAGAGTATCACCAATGGGCAGGCAGTAAAGCGAAATATAATGATGAAGAAATAATAAAGCATATGGAATATAGAAACCAAGAACACTGCAATCACACAATGAGAAATGAAACACATAGATTGTTACAGTTGATCATTCAGGATGAAACAAATTGGGAAGGACTGTCAGGAAGGATAAGAACTTGTTGAGACTGGTTTGGCTGTAATACAACATCATTATTTACAGCCACTCTTCCAGAGGAAAAATAGACATGATGAAGAGAGAAGGAAAGGGGGGATGTGATTTCTTGTAGGAAATTATGAACACCCTGTGTTGTTCTATGTGGAGAATGTATGTGTTGGATAAGGTTGCCATGAGATGAAGGAAACCAGCAACATGGCAAAAGCCAATATTGTTTTTACAGATCCATCTAGTAAAACCATATTCAGTCAAGTATCTATAACTGACTCTGAAAATGTAATAAACTCAATAGGCTATTTCTTTTGACTTCAATGAGACCTACTTTGAAGTTAATGTGTTTTAGGCCTTGGGTTGCCAGTCGCCTTCCTAATGGATCAAACAGTTTCCCATTTTCACATTAGTAGTAGTCTGCAACAAGTATGTTTGGACAAAGTGGACAGCACTTCATTCTTTCCAGGTTAAATTTAATTTCACTGTCACAAAGATATACTGCATGTCTTTCCCACCCTGTCAAAGAAGGATCGACCTAATAAAACAGCTGTGCTTTGGAAAAGAAGTGCGTAAAATTAACCTGGTAAAACTCATGTTACAGTGCTGTAACAAAACCCTTCCAAGGAAGAAGCACTATTGGAAACTGGATATTAAGCCCAATCATTGAATTTTAAAAATGCCACTAGTCTTTTCCCTCCCCCTGTACCCCATTAATTAGTGAAATCCATTTTTGCAAAATGAAGTCTTGGTTCTGATTTTTTTAAAAAAATAAAAAATATCTCACAGCAGTTGGTTGGTGGATCCACAAGGAAGCAGAGGAAGCAATAAAACATTCTAAAATGTACCATTTTCAAATCCAACATAGAGGTGACATTAGTTTAGCTTAATTAATTACACCTCCAATCTAGAGTTGACATTAATTCACCTCTACAGGGCAATTAATGTGTCCTCAGATTAGATCGTCAAACAAAGGTAGACTTCACTCATGAAAATCCATGGTGATGGTGGATGGAGGAACCTCACCGCCACATGCAGTGGCACAAAATTCACAAGAAAGGACCAGCAGTCCCTACAGGATTAGGATGCAACTACATGGGCTCTGTTTGAGCAGATAGGGTGAAGGTGCAATATGCCACTTAGTGTGATCCTTGCATCCAAACAGCATATCTGAACTCAAGGACCCTTTTTGGTCCAGCTCCTTCAATTTCCAATACAGTGAAGTGGCATAACAAATAAGCCACTTCAGGGTATCAGCAAATTGAACACTCTCTCTGCTCCTTGGAGGAGAGACTGGTGAAGATTGTGTAACAAAGCACTGCTGAGGTGCTCCTTCAGTTATTTAAAAAATAATTTTAAAACAGTCCTTTCATCTGAATTAATGGATTCAGCTGCCAGCAGTTTCTTGATCAGCTCTTTAAAATTAGGCAAAGAAAATATTGTTAACATTTTTCTAAATAACTGTTGCAGCACATCAGCAGTGGCCCTTTTTTTAAAAAAAAAATCATTTCCTCTGCCTCTCTGCCAAGGAGCAGAAGAAGTATTTAATTTGCCAATATCCTGAAGCAGTTTGCTTATTAAGCCACTTCATGATACTGAATGACTTACTTTGGATTGATTCTGGAGATCACATGCAGAGGAACCAATCTAAACCAGAGTGATCCTACTCGCATCAAAAATGTAGAAACCCCTGACAAGGCCTTAGAAAGGTATACAGTAGATAGGACCATTCTGGGGGGCAGGCTGGTTTGCGCCAACAAAGATGCCATCTGACTGCCATCTTTAAGAGTGAACCAGCCCATTCCTAGTAGTAGTCCAAAGCAAGTACGTTTGGACAAACACCTGTATAGTCAGCCTCTTATCTGACCATTCCAGTCAGGTTCTGAACATACAGTATGTCAGGTAGTTCAACCGCAGTTGCATCTTAGCCACTTAGAGTGTAATAGAAACATGAGGGTCTCTGCCAAATGCCTAATCAAAGGCTGGTTACATTATAAGGGTCTCAGCACAATCTAGCCCAGGGGAGGGGAATCTTCAAAATGTGGGCTTAATCCAGCCCATAGAAGTCCATTAGCAAGTTTGCCTCCCTCCTCAGTACCCTTGTAATGAATCCCCATGCTGTTTAAAATCAGTATGGGGATTTTAAACAGAGTGTTTGAAATGAGGTACCAGCAGAATCTACTATACTCTAAACCTTATTTCATCATTACTTCCCCGGTTCTCACAACATGCATAGAAACTCACCTAAGCCTCCCTTCTCTCTGTCATCAATTTTTTCACATGGAGAGCAATGTGCTTGAGTCGGAGATGGGTCATGCTCACCTATAAGGTCTACACACAAGGAAGAGTGGTGCCTTCCTACATGCAAGTAGGAGCCTCCTTCTCTTCAGTTACATTCCTCTTTATGTGAATGTAACTGTGGCAGTGGAGAAATGGGGGGCTAGATCACTGGTTCTTAACCTTGGGTTACTCAGGAGTTTTGGACTGCAACTCCCAGAAGCCTTCACCACCAGCTGTCCTGACTGGGGTTTCTGGGAGTTGCAGTTCAAAAGCATCCAAGTAACAAAGGTTAAGAACCACTGGGCTAGATGATCCTCTCTAAGAATGTTATTGAGAACTGAGTAAGTAACAACTGAGTAAATAACTGCTTCTCCCCTTTCATCAAGTGTAGGTGAAGCTGTGGAAATTTTGAGCCCCATCTAGAGTTAGAAGTGGAGTGAATAAGAGCCCTAAAAGTGAGAAGTATTGGTAAATAGTTGCTTGGACTGTGATTAGGATGTCTCAGACTTTTACTAAAGAGCCTTATGGTGCAGTGGCTAAACTGCAGTACTGCAGACAAAACTCTGCTCACAACCCAGGTTCAATCCCAGGTAAGCAGCTCAAGATTTACTCAGCCTTCCATCTCTCTGAGTTCAGTATAATGAGTACCCAGCTCACTGGTGTGTGTGTGTGTGTGTGTGTGTGTGTGTGTGTGTGTGTGTGTGTGTGTGTGTGTGCGCAATGTGTAGCTTGCATAATTAAATTCTAAACTGTCCAGTGAGTGCTTTAAGTGCTGTGAGGCGGTATATACGCAGCACACTTTGCTTTGTGGTGGTGGTGGTGGGGTGCTTTGCTTTGATGCAATCTTAGTTTATTTTCTCTCCTCCCCCTCCCTCCGCAAAAAAATCTGGTTGATTCTGAACTTTGAGTGGCTGTAATTGCAAATTTGGTGATTCTGCTTGCATTTTAATTTGAAGGTGCAAAATTAAGTGAGTGTATTGAATGGTGAGTTTCTTCCCAACCCCTACTTTTTAAGCACTTATAGTGCCCTATTTTGGGCATACATTAATCAAGATGGGGTTATATTCTTTGAGTTATATTCTTTCTGAAAGATCCCATTCACAGTCTAAGGGTGCTTTTAGATCTGTCCTTAGCTGTTCAGAAGCCTGGGTGGCTGCAGTTACTACTACTACTACTACATCCTGCATTTTTTCCTACATCAGTTGTGGAAGTAGTAAAGGATCTAGAAATTATGAATAGGAAAAATCTTCTGTCTTACTTTCTCCTTCATTCGTAGTGTTGAAACCTCAAGTCTGTTCTACCTTGAACGTGAAGGATTTTTATGAATTTCAGTGAATACATTGAAATAAGATGGTTGTGCATCATACTGGCCAAATACAAGAGGTGACGTTTTTTCTTGGCATAAAGACTGCTATTTGGTGCCTGACTTTCATGGAAGTGTTAAAGATGAGTGTCTCATCCAAAAGAAGGCCAAAGAAACAAAAAAAAAAAAAACATTCTTTTTAAAAAAGGGGCTCATTAAAGACTATTATACTTGAATGTGAGCTTTCATGGACAGGTCACATTAAAATATACCGTAATACAGTCGTTACTCTTTAAAGTGCCAGATGTTTTTGTCTTGTCTTGTTTTGTTTCTTTGGACTTTGCCTGATATGTTTGCACAGACTAAAATGGCTACCTCTTCTAAAACTATTATCCAAGAGAGAAAGAGAGAGGCTGCAACACAGCATTATCAATTACCAAGCTGAACACAGGGATTCAAAGCCAGCTTCTGAAGAGTTAATCTGGATGGTTAACCTGTCTTTATTCCTGTGGCATAAAAGCAACAAATGATCAGTGTTTAGAGAAAGCATATCAATAATAATGGCTTATGAAACAGCCATGTCTAGGATCAGATAGTTCTTATGTATATACACTCTAAAATTAAAGCTTGCTGAGTGAAAGAATGATATAGTTTTAACTCAGAGGTGGAACTGCTTCCTATAGCTATTAGAAGACGAAGGAACGTCAGCATAGACAAGTGTTAATTTCATTTCTGAAATTTCATCAACCACAGTATTCCAAGGCACTGATCACACAAATGGTAACATGGTCATTGTCATTGTTTTGAAGACCCTTGTGGTGCTTTTTCATGCTAACATGCCAGCTATGAATTAGCAGTTGGTGTTTATATGTGTGGCATTGCAATGCAACAACAACCAAAAATGAGCTTGTATAGGAAGTCCTCAGAACAAGTGCAAGTCATCTGGTGGAGGAACAAGCTAAAGCAGCAAATTCTCTCCCCTCCCCTCCCTCTCCCTGTGGAGACAGAGATAAACATAAAATATAGTCCACATTAATAGAGAAAGAAAGCCCAAAAAGGAAAGATCTGCAGAAGTATGAGCTTAAAAAGCAAGGCATCAAGGTCTTGCCAATGACATTATTGTTTTATATAGAAGCAATATTGATAGGGAGTATAGGAGGTGGAGAGACGGGGGGGAGGAGAGAGAGAGAGAGAGAGAGAGAGAGAGAGATTGAATGTAACACCTATCACACAGACACACACACTCACATCCAAGGACAATCTCAAAGGGAGCCTGAGAGATTGAAGGAAGATTCAAGTAGGTGAGACAAGGAAAGACAGAGCTATGACAAATGCATAGGGCTGTGCTCTTCCCTGCTCCCTCCACCTTTTCAAAAATAATTCGAGACCAATGGAAAAGGGCATTCCGTAAGAGCTGAAGATAACAGCAGAAGGAGAAGCAAGCTGATGAATTATGTATGGGAGCCCCGATCAGCTCTTAAGTGTTTTTCCTTGTCTTTTCCAAAAACACCCGAGAGGCCACCGGAGTGCGTGGAGGGGTTGATGGTGCTCAATCCTTTCCGACAGCAAGCCAGCCGGCACAGACTGAGTAGCTTGTTCTTATTCTTACGTACACATGACCTGACGAGATGTATGCCACCTCTCAAGGGCTCTAATGGGAGAGATTTGAGCTGAAGGGTCTACTGACTTCTCTGGAGGAGGGGGCAGTGATGTAAAGGTCAAGGTGTACAACAGAAGTAAAACTCACAGCGGGGATTATGAGGAAGTTATCCTAGATTCAGACATGAAGTGTACAATTGGGTAATAACACATTGTTCCCAGTTCTGCTTTTGCTTGGGGATTTTCTCTCAGTGTCTTCATTCCAATGAGAAATATATGGACCATGGCCTTTCACAACATCAAGACATAACAAGACCAGAGGGTGCTTGATAAACCTTTAGGGTTTGCTGGGGCTGAGAACCCAAGGCATCCACAAGGCAAGGCCAGTAAATTGCATCAGTGCTACAGAAGTTATATAAGATGACTGGACAACCTCATTGAGTTTATTACATGGTTGGGTAGGACCCAGGCAGAGCACAAATGCTATTGTAAGGCCATGATCTGAGAAGCCCATCCTTTTGCCTTCAGTCTGTTCCTCCAGCCTCCACAAAATGCACTTCAGTATCTCCACCTTATCAGGCAACTGCTGATGTGTCCAATAGAATGCACATGTTTGGAAAAATATGAGAGCAAAGTGCAAATGTTGAATAGCACACCCAAACAGAGCTCAGATAAACTTGAGTCAAGAAGAGGGGGAGAGAAAAGGTACATAAGCAATATATACTATTTGAAGAAATGTATTCAAAAAAAGTGAACATTTTGAAGGAATACAGAAGAAGGAGAAGGAGAAACAGAAGAATGGATTTCGTTCCATTAAGAAATAAAGAAAGGGATAGATAATACTCAAGCTGCACATGGTGTGTTTTCCATTTCATAAATCATTCCCCAAGAAATGTGTTGTGCAGGGAGGGGATTTTGAACCCACCAGCATAATAACTTGAACTTAAGGCCTGAGAAACCCCAGCCGATAGTCAGCGATATTGGGAACTGTAGTCCAACTATGGCTGAAATGCTGTTACCACATAGGCATAACTCAGTGCAGCACCTGCAATAGCTAGAATGGCACCAAGGCAGAAGAGCTGTCCATGAAGCACATTTGCCAGTGCATTGCATCATAGTTGCAATGAGAATTGCCAACCAGTCACATGATTTCCTCTTGGTGTAGTGCCTGGTAAATTTATATGTCTGTAACTTTAAATTATGACTGTTCAAACAGAATTTTAGCCTATGTCTGGGAACTATTGTCCTAGCACAGATTTCTCACCAGCCTTGACAAGCTTTTTGAGAGAGAAGACATGGCAGCTAAATGATACAGAGCTTATACAGTACAGTGGTGCCTTGCATTATGATGTTAATTCGTTCCAGCGAAATCGCTGTAGAACGAAAACGTTGCAATGCGAAAATTAAAAGCCCATTGAAACGCATTGAAACCCCTTCAATGCGTTCCAATGGGTTGGAAACTCACCGTCCAGTGAAGATCCTCCATAGGGCGGCCATTTTCGGTGGCTGTCTTGCGAGGGATCCATCCTAGAAAACAGCAGGGAGCCATTTTATTTACCTGGTGGCCATTTTGAAACTGCCGATCAGCTGTAGGAAAATTGTCGTTTTGCAAAGAATCGGTTCCCGAAGCAGGGAACTGATCATCGCAAAGTGAAAAAACCCTATTCAGACCATCGTTTTGTGATTGCAAAAGTAATCGCAAAAACGTTGTAATGCGGTTTTGTCATAATGTGGGGCAATCGTAAAGCGGGGCACGACTGTATATATTCTTGATGTGGTTATGGACTCTTACACACAACGATCTCTTCCTTGTACTCTTAGGTAGCCTTTCCCAACCCCATGTCCTCTAGATGTTTTGAATGACAACTGCTGCCATCAATTAACTCCAACCACCACACTGAGGTGTACAGCTGTAAGGGAGAAACTCTCCAGAGAGGATCTGGGGATTCTTTAAAGGATTCTTACTTATATGAGATGTACAGATCATCAGTCTTCCATCTTTTCTCTCATATCTATAAAAGTATCTCTAGAAAGAAGTACACTCCTGTTTCTAGTGTTCATCAACAATAATAATATGTCATCAAGCTGATTCTGACTTATGGAACCTTTTCTAAGTATAGAGTACTCAGAAGTGGTTTCCCAGGTCCTCCTTCTGGTGCTCCATGATTGTGCAGCTTACTCAAGGGCGCAGAGGGGCCCCATGCCATCAGCCACACATATTCTGGATGATCTCAGCTGGCTTTTTTCCTGGAAGACACAGAGGGGATTCATACTCTTAAACCCTGTACTCCAACCAACTAGACTATACCAATTCACCTAGCGGTAAAGATAGGGCCAGTCTAGCTTCCTATGGGAGGGAGTTCCAGAGTCCGGGAGCAGCAACAGAGAAGACCTTATCCCATGTTCCTACCAAACACACCTGTGAAGGTGGCAGGACCAAGAAGACGGCCTCTCCTGATGATCTTAACACTTGAGCAAGCTTGATGGAGCCCAGGAAGAGGTGTGGAAAAGATGGAGAATGCAAATCAGATTTTATGACTCTCCTTTCTTGGAAACAACAATGGATCCTATCAAATGGAGCTCAGTTTGTATTGTCAGCATTTTCTCTGTGTATTTTCTACCAAAATATGCTTTTATATGCATCTTTCATCTAAAGCTATGCCCTTGATAGCACATTTTCATACATTTTTGAGCTGAGAATTGCCATGCAACATCCATATTATTGTAAATTTGAAAGGATAATCACCTTTCAATCCCAGGATTAGAGATGGAAAGATCATTTTCTTCCTGCAGTCCTTATCGATAAAGGGAGATAAAAGCAGGGCTTGAAAGAGCTACAGTTTCCAGCAGTATTAACACAAAGAAGCAAACAAACAGGACCACAAACATTACTTTTTGGATGAGAATTCTCCAAATTTCCTAGATGTAAGAAGATTTTAGTTCAAAAAGTAAGATTCTCGTGTTGTGAGGAAAAAGAAAAAGAAAACTTTAGCAGAAAAAGTGAGTATAGGCAGAGCAACACTATCATACCAGGATTCTAAGATCAGAGCACTCTTTTTTTAACTAGATCCGAGACATGGATGGGAAAGTATAGATAAAAGAAGAAGGAAAAGGTACAAAGGAACGGAGAGAGTAGTAATGGTAGATAGTCTGGAAAAAATATTATATTGTTTACTTATGTGATTTCCCTTTTCAGCATAACTTTACTCACCCCCCCCCCCTTATTCCCTTGTATCCACACCCAAACCCCTACTCCTATTGAAAATGAATAAAAACTTGTGACTGGGAAAAAAATCAGAGCACACAATATATTGCACAGCCTTTTGGGCTCCACATAACATTGTAGAAATCCAACATTTGCTGTCCTTCTGCTTTTAGTTCAGCTAGTCCATTTTGATTGCTTGCAATGAGTGGAAAATTATTTGCACCAACTCCAGAGCAAGCCTAAAATTTTCCCTACACTAGGAACATGTTTGGGTAACCAAATCTCCACTACATCACCCATTCCACATCCCTCTTCACATCTTTAAACCATCTTCTTCATTACCATCTTAGAACAGCGGAGCTGGAAGGGACCCTATGGGTTATCAAGTCCAGTCCTTACTAAGGAGGCACAGTGGGGAATTAAACTCCTAATCTTTGGCTCTGCAGCCAAAGATACTGAGCTGTCTGGGGTGAGGACCACAGAGATGAGCACTACAGATATTTCCACAGGTCTGAACGTCCCCTCAGAAGATGGTTTATGAGTGTTGACTTCAGAAGGAAAGATCCAGTTTTGCCCATGATCCCTTGGATGTCTTTCTAGGGGTCTCAGGATCACAACCATAAGTAGGAGAGGTTTGACTCCCCGTAAAACTGTGATGACTAAGCATACTGGATGATTGTTGGGTGGAGTGGTGAAAGGGGTTACGAAATTGTGTACCTTGGAAGACAGCATGGTCAATTGGTTGGTGTTATGAATGGTGGAATTTTGCACTAGAGGTTTATGTTGTTGCTGTGGAAAGTAACCCAAATGTTCACCCTTAAAATGCTGACATCATCAGCAATTGGCATAATATAAAGCAGGGCATAGGGCCTCACAAAAGTTTGCACTGGGGGTGCTGTGAAAAATAATAAATCATAAGAAAAGCTAAAATGTTCCAGTAAATCTTCCTGCCTTGGCCTGTTGTTTTAAAGTCTACGGTGTCTATTTTAGATGGCTGGGGCATACTGTGAAATGCCCTTTCCATTGGCGTACAAAGGCTTTTTAAAGAAGCATTTTCGTTTTTAGTTTTCTGCTCTTATCTGCACGACTTGTTCTGCATGAAACCACATTGCTTAGATTCAAGTATCTCATTTCTGGGCTATGTACAAAGATAGAGCTTTAATCTGTTCCTTTCATAAAGTACCAGTCTCAAGAAGCCTCTGCAGTCCAGCATTAAGAAGTCATTCAATTCATTTGCAATCTTAATGACTAGGAAAAAAATAATGAAAATGATGATTGCTTGTTTGTTAACGAAGGGATGCTGTGGTTAGCCACTGGAAAGACTATTAAGCATCATAAAATTGCCCTTGAAGTTTGACACTTCAAATATCTCATCTGGCACACTGTGTATCCATTTGCAAGGAAGTAAAAGGGAGGGGGGATGCATAAAGCTATTGCCAATTACGGCATTGTGATTCATTAGATATTCACTAAGATTATTTAAGAAAGAGATGAAATATCCATGGAAATAAGATCAATTAAAGTTACAGGAAGATTGAATTGAAAGGTGACCTCAGTCCATTTCTAGCCTGTCAGAATGAGCCTCTCTTAGATAGAAACACAATTATTTAACTGAAAAACAACATGGATATAATAACTACCTGGTTGTGTCAGATCACAGAACTGTCTAAATTGGGGTGGGGAAACTGAGGCCCTGGATCAAATGCAGTGCTCCTGACTTCCCAGCCTGGTCCTCCTGGAATACCTCAGATGGCCACATATTACCAGTAGGTGGCTTCCTAGCTTTTGTACATCTGCCCCTTCTTTCTAAGAAGTCCAAATGCTTCCTCTAAGGCATCAATATGAGCAGTAAGAAATTGAAGGTAAAATATTCTGCATTCCACCTTTTTGTCTTGGCCCCACCCATAAGTAGAATGCAGTCCATGAGAATTTTTCTGAATTTGGGTCCTAAGCTAAAAGAAATTCCCCACCCTTGATCTTTATTATCCAATGTTTTGGAGCACATTTGCCATCAAGTAGACAGAGAAATTTGGGATTTCTTGGACCCCAACTCCCAGAACGTGCCAAGAATTCCCTCAGAAAGATTTCCATGAGATGCAGTCAAAAAACAGAAGTCCACAGACCAGCTTTTCTCATCTCTGTTGGGGGCTCTAGTACCATGTTCCCACATTCAAATAGAAGGGAATGGCCACACTTCTATATGGGAATCACAAGGCTTCATGGCAGTCACGTGACTTTTTATTTATTTATTTATTTATTTGGAGGGGCATCTATTGAGTCTAATGGGCAGCCTTGTGACTGCCATGAAGCGGTTTTCTTCTTTTTGAATTGAAGATCATGGTGATGTAGCCACCAATGGAGGTGAGAAAAGCTGATATGTGGACTTCAAATTTATTTATTTATTTGTTTGTTTGTTTGTTTATTTATTTGTTTGTTTGTTTGTTTGTTTCACCTCATGGAATTCTATCTGAGGGAATTCTTAGCGAATTTTTCTTTCCACATTGAAACTAGTGTAAGAGTTGTGTTTTCCTTGAAATTAAGAATGCACACTTTCAGCTGCAGCATTTTGGAAATTTAGGGTTTTGTTTGTTTGTTTGTTTGTTACAGTAAATAAAGTTCTTTGGTGAAAAGAGAAGTGCTGCTTGAGGGAGAAAGATCTGCCATGCCCCACTCTGTGTAAGACATCGCTGCCAACATCAGCCTAGGCCACTGTCCTTTAGACCAAACAACATATGCAAAATAAATAAATAAATAAAAATCAAAACAAAGCAATGTATGCTAAATCATCATTAAAAACTATAGCCTCTACTTGGAGAGCAAAATACATGAAATAGCCATGAGAAAGGACTGGAAAATATTCACGAGTAGCTTTAAGTTGTATAGTTGGTGGTGGTGGTGGGGGGGAAGGTAGAATTTAACCCTGACAACTCTGTCACAAACTGTGGGGTATAATGTAATGAAGTTGCACTTTGGAGTGATTCACTTTATAGAACACTGAATCTGGAGGGAAATGAATTTGGTGTGTCTGAGGATAGAGGGGAGCTGCACATTTTGCCAAACATTACTCTATTCCAAGTAGCTTCCGTCCAAGTGGGTTTTCTCATTATGGGGTTCAAACTCTGTATATCTGAGGGAAAAGTTCAGTTCCTTGCCCTGGAAAATTCTGGCTGTTATGTTTATTTTCTAGAATTACTTGCCATATATCCAAAGTATTATCAATTCATCTGAGGTTATACATTTTGCTTCAGGTACTACATGAAGGTACACTTGTTCTACTTTTAAGAAGAAATATGTCAAAGTCAAGATGCATTCAATGTGGAGCTCATGTTGTAATCTTTAATTCTGTCACAAAAAGTGACACAGATTCGTAAACAGCCCAAGTGAGTCTATAATTAGTGGTTTTCTTTTTTAAGGTATCATCATTCTGTCACTAATTCTCTGGTTCTATTTTTCTTTCATCCTCTCATTGACAAAATTCTAAAAATTGTATCGAAAGAGATTTAGAAAAAGAAGAGGGGGAAAGGAAACTATTTTTATAATATATTTCTTTAATTAATGCTTCATTTCTTTTTAAACATGGTAAGCTCTATTTTTTTATCACCAGAATCATATTATTTAACATATGAACTCTGTCCTGTCAATGTGGAATTATTCTAATTCTTTTTCCTCATATTTCCTTCTTCCGTTTCGGAAGCATAATAAATCATTGATGTGCAAATCATTTTAATGTCCATAGAGGCAGTCTGATTTAGTGGCTAGACCAATGGATAGTGATGTGGTAAGATACATAATTGTCTACCACCCTTCTTCTGTCAAGTACCTGTTAAAAACATATATGTTTGTACAAGATTTCAGGGAATAATCAAGAGTTCACTTTGCCTTGGACTCCTCTGGATTCTTCTTATGGTACTTCAGAAGTTATTTTGATCTCTAGCTTTAGATATTTGTGATTTAACTGTGTATAATTTGTGATATTAGCTTTATGTGTTTAGATATTTGCAACCTGTGGTTTTAACTGCATTTTTAATGTGAACTCTTAGATGCCCTGGGATCTCATATGGAAGGGCAGGGTGTAAATTGAATTAACAGATACTCTAATGATAATAAATGTAAAATGAATAATAATAAGTAATGACTAATCAGGAACTGGAGATTAGGTTTCTGAATTTCAGATTTAATATTCTCTTCATTAGACTAGACTTTGTTCTTTGAGGCACTTTTATTTTCTGAACTGAGATCATACAACTGTATGGCTGCACTGTGAATTGTCTAGCTATGTCTATGTATGTATGTATGTATGTATGTATGTATGTATGTATGTATGTATGTATGTATGTATGTATGTATGTATGTATGTATGTATGTATGTATGCATCCATGCATCCATGCATCCATGCATCCATGCATCCATGCATCCATGCATCCGTGCATTTTAGCATTTATAGCACACCCTATATCTTAGGATCTCAGCTGTGTGATAAAGACAGCATCCCCCACTACTAAAGATAAAACATGAGACAAGGAGATAAAGCTCTCAGGCTCCTCCTTTGGTGTCATCATCTTCCATATACTTTTGATTCCCTTTCCCTTCTATTGTTAATGTTTTATTGCTATTGGTATTGTTATCATTATCGCTACTGTTATTATGATATTTTAAATATTTTGAAATTAAACTAAGAGATCTGCGTGGAATGCCACACGTCTGCGGGCTCTTTGCTCCATTCTTGGTCACCATGGAGATGAACAAATAGCCTTGGGGTTTGTGTGTGTGTGTGTGTGTGTGTGTGTTTTACATTTGGCAAAATGCAGTGTGCAGTCATAGTTAGTGGCATTCAACACAGCCATAATTAGTAGCATTTTACACAGAGCCATCTATTAACTATTCTGGCACTGCACCACATTGTCTCTGAATTCTTTTCCAAGGAGCTGACACAATGTTATATTGAGCAATTCTCTATTTCCCTTGCAACCCCCCCCCACCATACAAATGCATTATCTGTTGTATCAATGGTGAATGGCCAACATATTCTTGAATAAGTCAGACACTCCATGTAACATACATACAACATTATAAAGCTTGTTCAAGTAAAAATAACTCAATTTAAAGGTATCTCTATATTCTGTATCATGAAAAAAAAATCCTACTGAAGTGAAATAAGAATTAGAAATTAAAATAAGTCTCTGTTGAAAATGCCAGTTGCTGCATTGGAGAATGAAGTCCTTGACTGAAGATCTGAAGAGATGAGAAGAGATTTGGATGACATAATGACACAGAAAGTGACGCAAACAAGAGATGGTTGTAGCAGTTGAGCTTGACCAGCATGACCAAAAATAGCAGTGCTTAACCATCAAGAAGGAAGTAGTTTGGTTATGAAGAAACAACATCTATGTTAATGGGAATACAAAAATAGAGGTAGGAGTCTGTTGAAGTAGCATTAGGTTTGGAAAAGGAAATGCATTAAGAATAATTCCTACTCATGCTTTCAAGCAGAACTGTACCCTAATAGAAGAGCCATTCACCTGTGACTGTGGGTAGCAGCAACAACACATGATTTGATATTGATGCTGGAAGGTTACCAGGATCAAACATGCTTTCTGTTGCTTCTACAAGGAACAGTGATCCCCCACAAAGCTCCTGAGCACCCTGGAAACACTCTAGATCAGTTTTTAAGTCACTTAAAGGGTTGCAGAAAGGGGGAGGAGAGAAGAAGTTCTGGATGATGCTGGTGCTAGATGCAGAAGTGTACTGTTAAGACATAGAAATAAATATTTGGATTATGTGTCTGTGCAGTTTTTGAGAGGTGAGTGTCTCTCGGTGTGCACCTATATATGTACACTTTCACACATATACACACAACATTCATTCCTAATATGATTTAAGGATACAGCATTTGTTCCAATTCAAAGACAGCAGCATGCACGAAGACATGATGTTCCATATCTTACAGCTTGTGGAGATAGTCATATATTTAAGTTTTCCCACAGACCACAAACAGAGGTTTCATATCAACAGAAGAAATCCAAATAAGCATTCTGGAAAACACTAGACGATGAAACAATAGTGCTTTTTTCCTTGGTAATATTCAGGGATATTCACTGTGCATAGTGTGGAGCCCTGAGGACTCTCTACATGAACTGTTATACTGATTTTCTAGGGTTCTAATTCATGCAGAGAGCTCCCACAGAGATTATCCTGTTAAGACCTGTTGCCTCTTGTGCACTCATAGCAACGAAACCAGAGGCAGAAGAGAATGAGGCAGGAGTGTATTCTTCATATGAATATTTCCAAGTATTAATGACTGAATACAATTTTTGATATAGGTATATAGTTTGGAAGAAATGTGGGACATAACCTCTCTCCAAGCTGAAAAATTTGAGCTGTCTTTGCTATCTTGTGCTGTCTGGGTTAGTTCTCTTGACTAGCCCAGCTCAAATGTTTTACTATAGGAGGACTTTAAATTTAATTTTGGACAGACATTTGCTGATAGGTAACGGTTTATGCAGATTCTTTACCACCACCACTCCTCGAACATTCTGAAAAACAGAAATAAGCTTGGCAAAACTCTTTGGCCTTCTTTTCTTTGAAAATTCTCACTCAAGAAGAAACATTCATAATGAATTTTGCTTGAAGTGAAATTTCACCTTACTAAGATAAGTTCAGGGAGTGATGCTATTGTCCAAGCAGAATGCCACATTTATAGTATTACCTTTCCCTTTTTCTTCTGACTGCTTTGATTCCTATATGATTGTTTCATGTTATCTGCTTTTTGGATTATTTGTAATTTGTTGTCAGTTTTTGTTATCCTTGTTTTATATTTCTTCTTTTTATTTATCCTTTATTTATCCTTTGTTTTATATTTCTTCTAACCACCCAGGGTACTGCCTTGGCACTAATAGGAGTAGGATACAAAAGCAATAAATAAATAAAGAGTAACAAGCTACACTTTGGCTGAGCACATCGTGAGGCATGTTTGGATAGTTGATAACTCCAGTCTTGGATGCAATTGAAGAAACAATTCTTCAGCCGCCGGACAGGTGTTTTGTGCCCTGGAACGGCATGGCTGGCTTTTGCCCCAACGTCCCCGGATGATGCAAGAACGTTTGGGGACACATGGGCATGTTGGGAGGGGGAGCTCGCCTATATATGCGAGCTCTCCCCGATGTTCGCCCTCTTCCCGTTGCGGGCGCCCACCCGCCCTCCCTTGTGTTAGTGTGGCTTTTGTGGTCGCCTTTTGAGGGGCCGGATAGGAATTTTTGACCTTCAGCCTGATTGGCTTTTGGCTGGGGGGATTTTTCGCCTGTCCCACACTACTGAAAGGGTTGTTGGCTTTTAGGTGGTTTTATTTGGTCACACTGGCGGGTAGTGCGGAAAAACAGGTGGTCTCGGTGAGTCCTGTTTGTAAGTCAACCTAGCCAACAGCGTGTCTGACCTCTCAGCTCTGCCGATTGTGCAATCACAGGGCCGGTGTGGGAAGATGCATTGGGCCACTCCTGGATCAACAGTCATCAATTAAAGATGGCTCGAGGTCTAGGGGTGTTTGTTAGCGGCCGGCCAGGTTCTTGCTGTCAGTAAGACAGCGGGAGCATGGGGGCCGGGGGCTCGCCCAATGGCGATCTTATGGGGTATTTTGATACCCCTGTTTCCTGTTTCCGCACTACAGCAGCCCCCCCCAACAGTTTTAAGAATTTGAATTTGGTTGAATTAATTAAATAAAGTGTGGCCCGTTTAAATCCAAGCTGTTGTCTCGCGTATTTATTCCGGGGCTGGTGGGGGGGTAATGATTATCTTAAATATCTCTTCCCCCCCCCAGCCACCAAAATACTCAGGGTCAATTTTATATTTAAACAAATGTCCATAGTATTCATCTCTCTTAGGTTTTAAATCGATACCCACTTATTTGAATTTAAGTCCTGTTTGACTCTGCTATATAGAGGTTCAGGATTTTGAAAAGAGATGCATAGGACCTTGCAGTTAGCCATAGTTTCAGCATGTACGAGGTAAAAATAACAACCTCTGTATTTCAAACAAAAAGGCAAATGCAAAATATGGAATATTCAGGGTTTTTTTAATTAAATACACTTCCTATATTAAAACAATAACTCATAATAAGCATAAAAATAGTAATAGCAAAGTGAGAGTCTAAAAACAATGGGGGTCAATGAATTATACATGACTAATGTTATGTAACTCTTTTACTGCATCTTGGCTTTCTGTATACTTGTTAGTAGTTAAGTGTGGTGCAGATGGGTTAAATCCCATTATAAGGAAATTTTTGCTTTATATACTGTAAACCATGAACTATTCTTCCATGAAGAAAGCAAAGATTTACACTGGACACTCCTTATATCATTACAGTGGGGTCTTGACTTGAGAACTTAATCCGTATTGGAAGGCGGTTCTCAAGTCAAAAAGTTCTCAGGTCAAATCTGCATTTCCCATAGGAATGCATTGAAAACCATTTGATCCGTATCTGCTCTTTTCCGTTTGTAGAAACTAATAGGAAGCTGCTATTCTGCCTTCGACCACTAGAGGGGGATATTTTGTTTCTTTTTTTCTTAGGTCAAGAAAGGTTCAGGGAAGGCAGGGAAAATACTGTCCAGGAAGGACAGTACCAGGCAGTCCGAAGACTGTCTCCCAATCCACTCTCTAAACGCTGGCAGGAGTGAGGAAGCAGACAGGCACCCTTTTCACTGGCCAACAGTTAACTGAAAGTTCAAATTTTGCACTTTCTCTGCCTCCCATGTGGTTTTTTTCAGTTCTTAACTCAAATCTAAGTATGTAAGTCAATATTTTCCTGTGAGAGTGGTTCTTAAGTCAAAATGTTCTTAACTCAAGCTGTTCTTAAGTCAAGACCCCACTGTAACTACTATGACTATGAAAATTACGTTCTTTATATGTTTGCGTTTCTGTTATAATATAGCAGCAGAGTCTTAAAGGAGCAGCCGTGTTTTCCTGAACTTCTCTCAAGTGCTGAATTTCCACCCGTATTTTAGGCTGGTTTTTTTAAATTATTATTATAAAATAAATATATTGTTGATTGTTCTTTTAGGAGCTAAATCTCCAAAACTGTAATTATGGAAGGAGTTATGAATTATCAATGGCCCAAAGGCCCCTGTAGAAAATCCAGGCTGGTTTAATTATCCAGTCCATTGCATTCCATCTCACATAACCAAAGCTTTTTAAATCTAAGACTATAAATCCTTGATAGAGAGTAAATATTTTTCCAGTGACAACATGGTTTTATATAAATTGCCATAAAAATACTTTGAGTGCATGTTTGATGGAAAACAAACACAAACACATTGAGCTCTCACAAATATAAACACTTGGGAAAAAATCAATAGCAGAGGGATCACGTGATCTGAGAAAATGTAACAATTCCTTTTCTCAATAGTTCTCAAACAGTGGGACACATACCACTGGGAGGACAGAGAAAGAGCCTAGCTGAGTTTTCATAATAAAGTAAGAATTCAGCTTCTCTTAATCCCCATATGATCTCACTAGTGTGAACCGCAATCGCCTACCTACACTAACTCTGGATATTTCATGGCTGAAAGTATGTTGTTTACCATAGAAAATCAGAACTGGAGTAGACCCATTGAAGCAGTATGGATTTGATAAGTCAACTCCTCCATAAATTCCAGTCAATGTTTCATTTAAACTGACAGTATGTCGTCCCTGTCAAAAGTTTACCGTACATATTAAAAAAAACCAGCAGGATTCCAGTAAATGTATAAATGTTCTAAGAAAAAGTGATTGCTCTATTTTGTTTTGTTTAGTTTTCCATGGCGTGATTCAGATGCATTGACTAGAGGGAATGGTGGAACCTGAGATACCAAAAGTTAAGAATCACTGGCTCATTTCACATGCCCTTCCATAACTTGGCCAAGACTGTATTCTCTGTGAAGAACTATACCAATGTGATGTCATGGTGAAAAAAAAGGGGCACCAGATGAAGTGAAAGGGAAATGTACACTTTACCAGTGCCTAGAAGTCCAAACAGTCCCCATTCATTAATGGCTGCAATTGGCATTACAATGAGGGAAAAAATGGGAATAAACTGTTTATCATAGGCAAGGTTACTTCAGCAATTTTTATCTATGTCTATTAGCCAGATCTTGTGAGATGTGCTGGAGCCAATCAGAAACAGCCCTATAGCACTCTCAAGGAGCATTATCAAGTAACATGTAGAATCCTGTGGCCTGGACCCAGCTTAAGTCTTTTGTCTACAATGGAATGTGTTTGTGCAGTTGCAGTAGGACCATGCAAGACAGATACTTGTTGTCTCCTGTTTGATAGTGGAGGTGATGGCATTCCAGTTGAACTATTTAAAATCTTAAAAGATTACACTGTTAAGATGCACCATTCAATATGCCAGCAAGTTTGTAAAACTCAACAGTGGCCAGAGGACTGGAAAAGATCAATCTACATCCCAATCCCAAAGAAGGCCAGTGCCAAAGAATGTTGCAACTACCGTACAATTGCACTCATTTCACACGCTAGCAAGGTTATGCTCAAAATCCTACAAGGTAGGCTTTAGCAGTATGTGGACCGAGAACTCCCAGAAGTACAAGCTGGATTTCGAAGGAGCAGAGGAACTAGAGACCAAATTGCTAATATGTGCTGGATTATGGAGAAAGCCAGAGAGTTCCAGAAAAACATCTACTTCTGCTACATTAACTATGCAAGAGCCTTTGACTGTGTGGACCACAGCAAACTATGGCAAGTCCTTAAAGAAATGGGAGTGCCTGACCACCTTATCTATCTCCTGAGAAATCTATACGTGGGAGAGGAAGCAACAGTTAGAACTGTACATAAAACAACTGAGTGGTTCAAAATTGCGAAAGGAGTACAACAAGGCTGTATATTGGTTGTTGTGGGTTTTTCAGGCTCTTTGGCCGTGTTCTGAAGGTTGTTCTTCCTGACGTTCTGCAAGTCTCTGTAGCAGGCATCTTCAGAGGACTGGATTAGGAACTCTGTCCATGCTCTGTTGGTGTTTTTGGATAATATTTATAGCTCTGGGCACGGCTTTATATTGTCCCCCGGCTTATTTAACTTATATGCAGAATGCATCACATGAAAGGCCGGACTGGAGGAATCCCAAGCCAGAATTAAGATTGCCGGAAGAAATATCAACAACCTCAGATATGCAGATGACATCACTCTGATGGCAGAAAGTGAGGAGGAATTAAAGAACCTTGTAATGAGGGTGAAAGACGAGAGTGCAAAAAATGGTCTGAAGCTCAACATCAAAAAAACTAAGATCATGGCCACTGCTTCCATCACCTCCTGGCAAATAGAAGGAGAAGATATGGAGGCAGTGACAGATTTTACTTTCTTGGGCTCCGGGATCACTGCAGATGGTGACAGCAGCCGTGAAATTAAAAGACTCCTCTTTCTTGGGAGGAAAGCGATGACAAACCTAGATAGCATCTTAAAAAGCAGAGACATCACCTTACCAACAAAAGTCGGAATAGTCAAAGCTATGGTTTTTCCTGTTGTGATGTATGGAAGTGAGAGATGGACCATAAAGTAAGCTGACCGCCAAAGAATCGATGCTTTTGAATTGTGGTGCTGGAGGAGGCTCTTGAGAGTCCCCTGAACTGCAAGGAGAACAAACCTATCAATTCTAAAGGAAATCAACAATGAGTGCTCACTGGAAGGACAAATCCTGAAGCTGAGGCTCCAATATTTTGGCCATCTCATGAGAAGAAAAGACTCCCTGGAAAAGACACTGATGTTAGGAAAGTGTGAAGTAAAGAGGAGAAGGGAATGACAGAGGATGAGATGGTTGGACAGTGTCACCGAACCTAACAACATGAATTTGACTCAACCCCGGAGTCAGTGGAAGACAGGACAGCCTGGCGTGCTCTGGTCCATGGGGTCACGGAGAGTTGGACATGACTAAACAACTCAACAGCAACGATCAAGTCAAGATGGAACTCCTGGAACTCCGGGAGGCAGTGGAAGACAGGAGGGCCTGGCGTGCTCTGGTCCATGGGGTCACGAAGCGTCGGACACAACTAAACAGGAACAATAATCAAGTCAAGATGGAACTCCTGGAACTCCGGGAGGCAGTGGAAGACAGGAGGGCCTGGCGTACTCTGGTCCATGGGGTCACGAAGCGTCGGACACAACTAAACAGGAACAATAATCAAGTCAAGATGGAACTCCAGGAACTCCGGGAGGCAGTGGAAGACAGGAGGGCCTGGCGTGCTCTGGTCCATGGGGTCACGAAGCGTCGGACACAACTAAACAGGAACAATAATCAAGTCAAGATGGAACTCCTGGAACTCCGGGAGGCAGTGGAAGACAGGAGGGCCTGGTGTGCTCTGGTCCATGGGGTCACGAAGCGTCGGACACAACTAAACAGGAACAATAATCAAGTCAAGATGGAACTCCTGGAACTCCGGGAGGCAGTGGAAGACAGGAGGGCCTGGCGTGCTCTGGTCCATGGGGTCACAAAGCGTCGGACACAACTAAACAGGAACAATAATCAAGTCAAGATGGAACTCCTGGAACTCCGGGAGGCAGTGGAAGACAGGAGGGCCTGGCGTGCTCTGGTCCATGGGGTCACGAAGTGTCGGACACAACTAAACAGGAACAATAATCAAGTCAAGATGGAACTCCTGGAATTCCGGGAGGCAGTGGAAGACAGGAGGGCCTGGCGTGCTCTGGTCCATGGGGTCACGAAGCGTCGGACACAACTAAACAGGAACAATAATCAAGTCAAGATGGAACTCCTGGAACTCCGGGAGGCAGTGGAAGACAGGAGGGCCTGGCGTGCTCTGGTCCATGGGGTCACGAAGCGTCGGACACAACTAAACAGGAACAATAATCAAGTCAAGATGGAATTCCTGGAACTCCGGGAGGCAGTGGAAGACAGGAGGGCCTGGCGTGCTCTGGTCCATGGGGTCACGAAGCGTCGGACACAACTAAACAGGAACAATAATCAAGTCAAGATGGAACTCCAGGAACTCCGGGAGGCAGTGGAAGACAGGAGGGCCTGGCGTGCTCTGGTCCATGGGGTCACGAAGCGTCGGACACAACTAAAGAGGAACAATAATCAAGTCAAGATGGAACTCCTGGAACTCCGGGAGGCAGTGGAAGACAGGAGGGCCTGGCGTGCTCTGGTCCATGGGGTCACGAAGCGTCGGACACAACTAAACAGGAACAATAATCAAGTCAAGATGGAACTCCAGGAACTCCGGGAGGCAGTGGAAGACAGGAGGGCCTGGCGTGCTCTGGTCCGTGGGGTCACGAAGCGTCGGACACAACTAAACAGGAACAATAATCAAGTCAAGATGGAACTCCAGGAACTCCGGGAGGCAGTGGAAGACAGGAGGGCCTGGCGTGCTCTGGTCCATGGGGTCACGAAGCGTCGGACACAACTAAACAGGAACAATAATCAAGTCAAGATGGAACTCCTGGAACTCCGGGAGGCAGTGGAAGACAGGAGGGCCTGGCGTGCTCTGGTCCATGGGGTCACGAAGCGTCGGGCACAACTAAACAGGAACAATAATCAAGTCAAGATGGAACTCCTGGAACTCCGGGAGGCAGTGGAAGACAGGAGGGCCTGGCGTGCTCTGGTCCATGGGGTCACAAAGCGTCGGACGCAACTAAACAGGAACAATAATCAAGTCAAGATGGAACTCCTGGAACTCCGGGAGGCAGTGGAAGACAGGAGGGCCTGGCGTGCTCTGGTCCATGGGGTCACGAAGCGTCGGACACAACTAAACAGGAACAATAATCAAGTCAAGATGGAACTCCTGGAATTCCGGGAGGCAGTGGAAGACAGGAGGGCCTGGCGTGCTCTGGTCCATGGGGTCACGAAGCGTCGGACACAACTAAACAGGAACAATAATCAAGTCAAGATGGAACTCCTGGAACTCCGGGAGGCAGTGGAAGACAGGAGGGCCTGGCGTGCTCTGGTCCATGGGGTCACGAAGCGTCGGACACAACTAAACAGGAACAATAATCAAGTCAAGATGGAATTCCTGGAACTCCGGGAGGCAGTGGAAGACAGGAGGGCCTGGCGTGCTCTGGTCCATGGGGTCACGAAGCGTCGGACACAACTAAACAGGAACAATAATCAAGTCAAGATGGAACTCCTGGAACTCCGGGAGGCAGTGGAAGACAGGAGGGCCTGGCGTGCTCTGGTCCATGGGGTCACGAAGCGTCGGACACAACTAAACAGGAACAATAATCAAGTCAGGATGGAACTCCAGGAACTCCGGGAGGCAGTGGAAGACAGGAGGGCCTGGCGTGCTCTGGTCCATGGGGTCACGAAGCGTCGGACACAACTAAACAGGAACAATAATCAAGTCAGGATGGAACTCCAGGAACTCCGGGAGGCAGTGGAAGACAGGAGGGCCTGGCGTGCTCTGGTCCATGGGGTCACGAAGCGTCGGACACAACTAAACAGGAACAATAATCAAGTCAAGATGGAACTCCTGGAATTCCGGGAGGCAGTGGAAGACAGGAGGGCCTGGCGTGCTCTGGTCCATGGGGTCACGAAGCGTCGGACACAACTAAACAGGAACAATAATCAAGTCAAGATGGAACTCCTGGAACTCCGGGAGGCAGTGGAAGACAGGAGGGCCTGGCGTGCTCTGGTCCATGGGGTCACGAAGCGTCGGACACAACTAAACAGGAACAATAATCAAGTCAAGATGGAATTCCTGGAACTCCGGGAGGCAGTGGAAGACAGGAGGGCCTGGCGTGCTCTGGTCCATGGGGTCACGAAGCGTCGGACACAACTAAACAGGAACAATAATCAAGTCAAGATGGAATTCCTGGAACTCCGGGAGGCAGTGGAAGACAGGAGGGCCTGGCGTGCTCTGGTCCATGGGGTCACGAAGCGTCGGACACAACTAAACAGGAACAATAATCAAGTCAAGATGGAACTCCAGGAACTCCGGGAGGCAGTGGAAGACAGGAGGGCCTGGCGTGCTCTGGTCCATGGGGTCACGAAGCGTCGGACACAACTAAACAGGAACAATAATCAAGTCAGGATGGAACTCCAGGAACTCCGGGAGGCAGTGGAAGACAGGAGGGCCTGGCGTGCTCTGGTCCGTGGGGTCACGAAGCGTCGGACACAACTAAACAGGAACAATAATCAAGTCAAGATGGAACTCCAGGAACTCCGGGAGGCAGTGGAAGACAGGAGGGCCTGGCGTGCTCTGGTCCATGGGGTCACGAAGCGTCGGACACAACTAAACAGGAAAAATAATCAAGTCAAGATGGAACTCCTGGAACTCCGGGAGGCAGTGGAAGACAGGAGGGCCTGGCGTGCTCTGGTCCATGGGGTCACGAAGCGTCGGACACAACTAAACAGGAACAATAATCAAGTCAAGATGGAACTCCAGGAACTCCGGGAGGCAGTGGAAGACAGGAGGGCCTGGCGTGCTCTGGTCCATGGGGTCACGAAGCGTCGGACACAACTAAACAGGAACAATAATCAAGTCAAGATGGAACTCCTGGAACTCCGGGAGGCAGTGGAAGACAGGAGGGCCTGGCGTGCTCTGGTCCATGGGGTCACGAAGCGTCGGACACAACTAAACAGGAACAATAATCAAGTCAAGATGGAATTCCTGGAACTCCGGGAGGCAGTGGAAGACAGGAGGGCCTGGCGTGCTCTGGTCCATGGGGTCACGAAGAGTCGGACACGACTTAATTACTAGACAACAACAACCCAATTCAAGAACTACAAATCCCAGAGTAGAAAGAAGGTAAAGATACCTGATGGGAAGCATAAAGCAAAGCAATATGACCCAGTGCATGTAGGTTAAGCTGCTGCTTCCGATACACTTTCAGGCTGACAGTATTTGCAAGAAAGGGCCTAATCCACTTACAGGCACACACATAGACAGCCACCCTCTAGCCATTGCCATGACTGGCGCTAACTAAAAATACAGATCAGGGAGCCAAACATGAAAAGAGATAGAAAAGGAATTAAAAGAAGGTAAAGGAAATCAATATATCCTGCAATTTTAGGAACAAGGTCTTTCTGCAATCAGGTAACCAACCAGGAACTAGAGAAGCAGATGAAGAAAATCAAGATGGAAATGATTTCATTATATACACTGAATCTCTGGCACTGGCAACTGATGACAAAAGAATGCTGCCAATTGTGCAACTCTAATGTAATGGCTGGTTGTCAGGTTGTAGTACCATAGCCTTCAGTACCACATTAAGAACATTTAGCAAAAGTAGGAGAAAGAGGTCCTAGAAAGAGAGGTAATTACTAATTTTGGCCTCTGGGCTTCCCTGCTTTACAAGGCAAGCTCAGGTTAAGTGGGACTGGTGTATGCAGGAAAATGAATAATAATGATAATCTTAGAACTGCAGAGCTGGTAGGGACCCTATAGATCATCAAGCCTAGCCTCTGTCAAGGAGGCACAATTGGGGAATCAACCTCTCAACCACTGGTTGTGCAGCCAGATGCCTCAACCACTGAGGTATCCAGCAGTTCAATGGAGCAATGGAGGAATGGGTCTAAAAATGTCCAGAGGCTGCATCAATTTGGCACTGAGCCCATGTGCTTTATGTCTCCTTGGAAGGCCAGCTGGAGGTGGTACATGTGCTCAGGTGGTTGGTTTTGTGTCTCCCCCACAGCAAACACCAGTGACTGGATTTACTCCTTTCCAGCAGCATTTTTTCCCATTCTCTAAATTTTAGCACACTGGGTCCAAATCCTGGTTGTTCCACCTTTGTTATATAGTGCTGCACTGAGATGATCTGAGTCTTTCTTGTTCAGTGCTCTGCGCTTGTGGCCTGAAAAAACAAACAAAACAAAACAAAACTGATTCTATCAGTCCAAAAAAATGTTCCAGGGATATCTTGACTTTTGAAAAATAGAGGAAGCAAGCCAGTCTAATGCCAGAAATGTTGACGGGCAACATTTTCTTGAACATTTTCACTCTCAAATGTCAGACTTCCAACCACAGATATTGTGCAGTACCCATAAACCAAAGATCCAAGGGAGTGTGATTGCTGCTAGACCCACCCGTAGTGGTGCCTCCGACTCCAGGATTTCCTAATAATAACTCCATAGGTTCCAGTTTGTAAGTATAATCAGTAACAGCCTTTATTTCCCCCCACAGGCACGCAGGA